>NC_056730.1:1134982872-1135015372 GCF_019279795.1 Protopterus annectens
CACTACTATTTGCATAAGTATTAATTTTACTCAGTATAATTGAGTAACCTTGTAAGAGCCTTAAGAGTATCTGGCTTTGGAGTGTTCTGGTGGCAGTATCTACCTTATAGTCTGGGCAGAGGTGGTATAGCTGGTAAATCTATGCCAGCCTTTCCTAGGTGTGTGTGTGTGTGTGTGTGTGTGTGTGTGTGTGTGTGTGTGTGTAAAAATCAAATCTCAGAGAGTGGGTGTGTCAACTACTTGGAGAAGGAACACAGAACACAGGTTTCACAGTGAGGGTGGTGGAGGACTTGGCTTGGAACACTCAGCTGAGGACTTAACTCTACACCTGTGGTCAGTGTGGAGTCTTATTTGGGGGCTGGTGAGTGAGAGAGAGAGGGAAACCCAGCCCCAGGATGGGAGTGTGTTCCCTGTGTACTCATCAGGGAAATTGTGCTTGGTGAAGAGAGCTGCATCTGGAAATATTGTGTATCTATTTTTGTTCCAAGTGAACGTCCCTCAGCAGTGTCCATGGTGAAGATTGAGACTGCTTGAACACTGTCCCAGAGAAGGGATGTCACAAAATATAACAGACTAATGCACTGCCAATAGTATATTGAGTTTTTTTCTTAATGAAAAAGCAGAACTTGAAATTTACACAAACACACACACACACACACACACACACACACACACACACACACACACACACACACACACACACACACACACACACACACACACACACACACACACACACACACACACACACACACACACACAATGATAGATAACTAGATAGATAGATGGGTAGATAAACAGATAGCTAGAAAGATACATACATGCATGCATACAGATAGATATGTAAATGTAGATATAGATATATATATAGAGAGAGATAGATATATAGATATATGCCTAAATCATAGCAGTTAAGAGGTCTGGGTAAGGCATTGAGTCCTGGGTTCAACCTCAAGGCAAGGTCCAGAGTTTTTCCTTCCTGCTGAACTGTTAATATAGTGCAATGCTAGGTTCATGGTTTTTACTGCATTCGACATTTGTGTGTTTACAAAATCACCTTCATGGTGGTTTTCTAGCTAAAAGAAAAAACTGTGTTTGGAGGAAATTGGGTACCTAACTGCCCAGATCCAGTGGCAGTGACAACTGCTCAGAATGTGTGTGTGTGTGTGGGGGGTTTCCTAGGTTCAATCCCCAGACAAGGGTCAAACTTTTCTTTTCCTATGTAAGTATCTATCTTTGTATCTATCTATCTATCTATCTATCTATCTATCTATCTATCTATCTATCTATCTATCTATCTATTCGATGACAGTTTAATAAGGGACTATAATGCTCCAAGCTTTACCCTTGCTGCTTTTCATTTGAATATAGCATGAGCATATGAACTCTGATGATACTTAGCTATGGTGCCATACTATTTTGCTGTTAGACAAATGACTTTGAGGCATGACCAGAACAGTTTATTTTTTTCAGAAATCATCTTGGTTTTCTATGACAGAATTTATTCATATAAAAATGATACAAAGCTTACTGCTGCAGTCAAAAATAGGGAACTTGTTTCCAGAGAGATCTCTTGTGAAGTTCCATTATGAGAAGACAGCTGATTTAACAAGAAAAGGTAAAATATAGTGTGATTTTGGGGTTATCCGTGGAAAATACATTTTCTTGGTAGGGTGGTAGATGGTGACCCTAAATAAAAGAGAACAGGAAGAAGCTGACCCATTTCAATAACCTCTACTAAACTGAACCACATTAAGTACTGCAAAAGAGCAGTTAGCAAAGGCCTCACTTGTCAAGAGGAAAACAGTTCTTATTACTTAAATTAATAAGCATCTCCACAGGCATGTCCATGGGTTAGCTCCCTGTGTTTTCTCTTGTCCTCCTGATGAATCTGGGCATCTTGGGGTAATGTAGCAATTGCCTCATGTACACTGACAACTCTCTCCTCCTACCACCCAACACTACAACCTGTGAGAGATGCACATATATAGCCAAACAGGAAGCCAAGCTCTCTTCAGCCAAGACTGGACTAGACAGTCAAGAGGATAAGGTTAATACCTGCACCACACCACACTCAACACATAGTTTTTCAAAACCCACAAATAGAAACACAAATCACACACCCACATTCAGGGAGGCTCTCAATAAAAATCTGCCCAAGCAACAGAAACCTCTCAAGCTGAAACACAGATGACCACCACTCCCAACACTACCCAAATGACACATAGCCCACAAAATCAGTGTGCCACTCAACCTCAGTCCATAAGGCAAAACAATGTACCCAACACACTAGTCATAGGTGACTCTATAGTCAGGCACACTGATGTCCCACTCACCAGGCTAAACAAGGAGAAAGTTACTGTCAGCTGCCTGTCAGGTGCTAGGATCTGCCACATAAAGCATGCACTCAGGTCACTCCACAACAAGTACAAATACAACTCTGTCATTGTCCATGTTGGTGTGAATGACCTGAGATGTACCTCCCTGGACTACATGAAAAGAGACCTGGAGGAGCTCTCGGATCTTGTAGCCCAGGCAGGTATGACCTAGCCCTGAATATCATCCTGCCATTGCCCAGAATTATATCACAGTACAGGGACAAAATGATTGACTTCACCAACTGGCTAAGCTTCTGGTGTCATTCTAAAGGGATCCAGTATCAGTCTGTCTGGGATGACATGGTTGACAGACCATGATGTTTTTCCAGAAATGGCCTGCAAATGTCACCCCTGGGATTCTGGATACAGGCTAAGGCTCTTGCCACCCCTATAGTGCCTTTTTAGGCAAGGTTCAAATGCTAAATTCACCACCTTAACAGGTACAAGTAAGCAAACTCTGAGGGTAATGCTACTCAATGCTAGAAGTCTAAACCTCATAATGCACTCACTCCTTAAAATGGAGAGCATTGACATCTGTGCAGTGACAGAGACCTGGTTCAAGGCTCCAGAGAGCACCCCTGCATTACCAGGCTATAATTCATACCACATCTTTTGGCCACCTAACATGGACTGAAACACTAAAGCAGGAGGCATGTCCATATTCATTAAGGATATCCACACCTCCAGGCTAGTTGCTCAACATAATGCATCCAAAATTATCCAAGTGCAACTAACATTGGGCAAGACTGCAATCCAGGTTGTAGTTTGTTACAGATTCCCCACCATGCCCAAGGATTCCCACTCTTCATTTCTTAAGATACTGGAAAATATTAAGGTACAACCCAATACCTTAATTATGGGCGATTTCAACTACCCCACCATCAACTGGGAAAACTACTCATGTACCAACTCATTCACTCAACGGTTTCTGGAATTCATAAATTCCAATGCCTTGGATCAGCTTGTCCACACCCCCACCAGGGGCAACAATATCCTGGAACTGGTCACTACCAATATGGGTAACTGGTGTTCCAAGCCAGAGGTAAACTCCTCACTGGTCAGATCCAACCACAAGCTAATCACCCTAAACATCCATATCCCACCCCCACCCCCATTAAGGAAACCACTGTCAAAAACTACTCAAAAGCCAACTTCATGCCTCAGAAGAGGCAAACTTCATGAAACCAATGCAGACGGAAAATAGAGGTATGACTTCTGAATCAAGTGCATGGATCATGCCATCCCCAACAGAACCAAGAAGCTATCCTCCAAAAAATGAAGCCAATCTGGTGGTCCCCCGCCAAAAAAAAATTCTACAAAAGAAGGAAGAAGCTGTTGCAAAAAAGAGTAAAATCCCATGATTGGAGGAACTCCCCGGTCAGCCTTAGCAAGAAGCTGAGATCCCTCATAAAATCCTCCAAAGCCAGTTTTGAAAATAAAATCACCACAGATTCCAAAGACAACAACAAAGCATTCTACAGCTATGCCAAGAATCTCAATGGCAACAGTCAGATCTGCTCTGAGCTACAGCACAATGGCACTAAATATACAGAACCAACTGATATTGCCAACATCCTGGCAGATAGATTCAGTACTAACTTTGACCCCCTCTCACCCTCCAAAGGGCCCATCTTAATACTGGAAAAATGCAAAGTCCCTGTAATCACGGATGAACAAGTAAAGACCGGACTTTCCAAAGCCAAGAACACAGCATCCATGGGACCAGACAACATCCCAGGCTGCGTACTGCACAAACTACAGAATGAACTGGCACCCCACCTAAGTACCATGTTCAGTCATAGCCTTACCACAGGCTATGTGCCTATAGAATAGTGCACAGTGATGGTTATCCCACTCCACAAAGGGGGTTCCACCACAGACCCCAGAAACTACTGCCCCATTAGCCTGACGAGCCTGGTCTGCAAGGCCATGGAATGTATAATCTTGGAGCTTATAAACAAAGACATAGGTAACCTCCAAACCCTGGACCCCACTCAGTTTGGGTTTGTAAAAGGTAGATCATGTCTACTAAACCTGATTGACTTCTTTGAAGCAGTCACTAGAGCCGTAGAAGAGGGCAAGGTAGTGCACGCAGTCTATCTTGACCTTGCCTAGGCTTTTGATACCATCCCCCACTCTGGAATTATAGATAAACTCACTAAACCGGGCATAAATCCCTATGTCACAAGATGGGTGGTCAACTGGCTCAGTGACAGAACCCACACAGTAAAAGTAGCCGACTCAAAGTCTGACTTCAGACCAGTGATGAGTGGAGGTTCAGTCCTGGGTCCTCTCCTGTTTGGCATCTACTTCTCTGAAGTGCAGGCCAACATAGAAGGTCTTTGGCCAACAAAGTTTGCAGATGACTGCAAACTGGGAGCCATAGCAGAATCACCTAATGATGTAGACATTCTACAAAAAGGCCTCACAGAGACAGATGCTTGGTGTCAAAGTCATGGCCTCAAGCTCAATGCCAAGAAGTGCACTGTCATTCCCTTTGGGGAAAAACTCGGTACCCACGAACTACCACATAGGCAGTAGCTCACTAAACACTAAAAGTGTGATAAGAGACCTTGAGACACAGGTGTACAGTAGTCTCTCCTTTGATAACCATATCACCACAGTAGTCAGGAAATCCTTCTACGTGGCACACCTCATCACAAAAGGATTCTCCTCTAGAAAAAAGGAGGTCATTGTTCCTCTCTACTCATCCCTCATCAGACCTACTATAAAGTATAATGCCCCAGTTGGCATGTATCTCACAAGACACCTACAACAATTAAAAGGCCACAGAAATACCTGACTAATAAACAGAACATGCTGGAGGGATAGATTCCTGTCCCAGAGACTTCCCATACTCGAGAACAAACTACCCATTCATGTCAAGCAAAGCTCCTCATTAGTCCTCTTTAAGAAAAACCTTGACGACTGGATGGGAAATAGAAAATTCATCCCAGGGATCACTTCTGTGGCACTGCTTGACAGGGGCACAGGAAAATAATTTTCTCGGGTGTCGAAAGCCAGGGATCCTTTTTGGCTAGGCTTATATAGGTCCCAAGGTCGATAGCCTGGTACCTAACTATGAACAGAATGGCATGATGCACAGTGCATGGAGTGGGTACCACATCTAATGAGACCACACTTCTACTGTACAAGGTTCTGAAAAGGCACCACATGGTGCACTATGCAGGGAGTGGATGCCACATATAATAAAGCTTCACTTCCATATGCAAGGTTCTTATAAGGCACAATGGTGCAGAGTGCAGGGAGAGGGTGCCATGTACAACAAGGCCACATTTTCACTGTTCAGGGTTCTGAGCAGGCACTATTAGAAGTGATGAACATCTGAAAGTCAAACAGTGGATGTGAAATTATGATGACACAAAGCATTCCACTCAGTTATCAAAATGCTGAATGGAAAAGGGGCACTGTTTTACTAGTACAACTGCATATCTATATATAGATACAGATATATTCAGAAACAGAGAAGAAAAAGCAAAAGTAAAATAAAAAAAAAACATTAGATTGACTTGGGACAAACAGACAGGATTCAGGTAAACAGAAAGGACAGTGATACAAAAAGGGACACAGTAAGCAGATGGATGGGAGATAACTTCAGGCAGATATGAGGAAATACCCGAAGGGGAGCCAGGGCTTTGGAATGCACTGTCTGAGGCAAAGGTACAGTAAAGGTCATTTGAGGGATTTAAAGATAGTTTTGGACATACTTGAATAAATGAAGTAGAAACGCTTGGAGATGAATAGTTGCAGTGACTGTAAAGTCACTGCAGTCCGTGCATTTTCTATCAGCTTCTTTATCTCATTTTAGGATGAGTACTCTGTATGTTGTAGGAGATAGATTCCATTATGGCTATTTACATATTGTGTAAAATCCTAAGTATTTTGTTGTGGAATACTTCATAAAATAAATCACTTCTGAGGTACTACAACTTAAGAAACAGACGTCCACTTATGCAGTGTGATTTATTTCCTTTTTAGTATGAAAGGCAAGTTTTGTTATTGAGATAAAGCTCTAAAGACAGAGTAGACAGAAATGACTTTTCTGCTCACTTTTCAGCGCTTATACTCCCAATAACATGGGTGCAATTTTAAAGGTTTTTTATGATAAACAGAAAGGCAGATAAGACTTTACTTTCTGTCAGCCCTACATCTAATACTCTTCTGTTTAGCCTGTTCTTTTCATGTTAAGGAAGCTAACTTGACATATTTATCTAAATAAAACATTTTCTGTTTACTGCTACCAAAATTAAAGTCTTAGCTCATGTTAAATTCTCTCAGGTAGCAGAAGACAGCAATGCAGTAAATATCCATACTATATGGAAACACAAAAGATAATGCATTTTGACAGCTGTGCAAAAGATTTATAAGATGGATATCTTGTAATATGGACAGGGAACTTCTCGTAGGAACTGATGTACATGAAAAGCTCAAACCACCCTTGTCAGGCCAAAACAATCACTATCTCTAGAATTAAACTTCTGTATCATATTAAATTCTTCCAGCGAGAAGGAAATAACAGGGTAATGAAAAATGATATCATGAAAAAGCCCCCAAAATGCTATATTTTAGGAAAACACACAAAATGTTTACAAGATCAGTATAAAAGTACTTATGGGCCTGCAGTACTTTAAAAGCTTAAACAAGCCTCAGCAGGTCAAAATATGACCTTAGCTATATGTTTCAGAGCATGCAGAAATCATTCATATAATGGTTCTGCATTGAAAGAAATGCAGAAACGAAGCACATCAATTTTGCTGCTGAGAAAATTTTAAATGAATGATGTTGCCTAATGATTCATACTTCTCAACAAAATGCAGAATATCTGGAAACAGCCTAAAATAATGGGGGATAAAGGTCCAAAAATTGGAACAGGTTTTAAATATTGTTTTTATGAACTTAAAAAGTTGCTAGAATAACAGGATTTGTGTTTGTGTGCATTTTCTGAAGGATATGAAGTCTGAAGCTCATCACTTCAACCTTCAGTGACTTGCCAGAAAACTACACATTTTCTGAGGAACAGACCAAAAATATGAGTCAAAAATCTAGACCTTCTGTGAAAATCTGGACAGTGGAGAGGTATGCCTGGTGTATGTTTAATAACAAATTTGAAAAAGGGAATAAGAACACTGATTCAGATAACTATGCTGTCTGAAATTAAGCCCAGATTCAGTAGGATTAATGCAGTTCTGCAGATCTAAACCATTTTGCAGAGCTAGATTAGTGTTTCTTCACTCCACTTCTACATTTATCTTTAAAACGTTTAATAACACAACCAAGAAACAAGCAATACTTAATTTTACCATTTTATTTACAGTGTATATCCTTATATGGATCTACTTTACTAACGAATTAACACATCACTGAAATTTACATGATCAAGACAAGAACTTCAAATGTTCAACAGAACTAGACTTCACAACATCGGAAATTAGAACATCAAACTAGGTATATATTTTAAATGCAGAGCGCACTACACTA
This sequence comes from Protopterus annectens, assembly GCF_019279795.1. NCBI lineage: Eukaryota > Metazoa > Chordata > Ceratodontiformes > Protopteridae > Protopterus > Protopterus annectens. Next base: position 1,134,990,750 of record NC_056730.1, read on the forward strand.
AGGATTTGGAACCTACCCTTTTACTCACGGTACTGTGATCTCGGATTTGGTATAAATTATTTACAGGTATGACAAATTTTTTTTACATTTTTGTAGGGGGGCAAGCACCCCTGCACCACGCATGTGGTTGGCTGTGCTCCCCATATCCCCTGCAAATTAAATATACTAATCCAAGATTGTACTACGGTGAGAAAAAGATTAGGTTTCCCAATCCTGATTGTACTGTCTTGGGTGGGGGAGAAAACTTAATTTCCCAGCAGGCGTTTTGCAATGCTGTTATCAGTGTACTTCAGAAAGTCACCAGAAATTAATATTGTAAGTAGAAAAGTATAACACATTTGTCTCAGGGTTTCCTAAGTTATTAATAAAGTGAACCTCTTAACTATGTCTGCATTTCTACTCAGTGCCAAGGAAACTGGTACAGATACCATGTTAAAACGAACTGTTCTGTGTCACACACCTTAATTCTACTATTTACACTTACAAATATTTTTATTATAATATAGAAACTCTCATTACTAACAAGGTCAGCAGCAAGTACTGTCCTTTTTGCAGACTAATCATTCCAGTTACATTATCATATAGTGCAACTTTATCATCTGGTTCTGTACTTTACAATCAGTAGAATATACATGCATGTATGTACATATTCACTGGTAACATATGCTACTGGATAGGCATGTATAGGATTGTTTCCAACTTTACAGCACTGATTCTATAAATTAAATCTAGTTGAGATCATATCAGTGTTCTTCTGAAACTGCAGTGGGTGCAAGTCAATAGTAGCTTTTATCATACCTTACCAAAGTCTGAAAGCACTGAAGTAAGCAAATGCACTAAACTATAGAGCACCAGCAGATTATCTCATTTATCACAATTAGTAGGTCTGTAGATAGACACGTACCATACAAATATAGAAATCTGTATTAAGAAAATGCAGTATTGGTTTATGCAAGACTGTCATAACAATTCTACACTGAATTACTTTCTGATCCTGCTTCTTAATAGTGGAAAAAAATATATGCTACAGGTACATGCCAAAATGTGAAGTTACCAACTGTTGAATACATTTAGAATAAAAATAAAAAGTGATGGAGCCATAAAACTCCATCAAAAAGTTATTAATCGACACAGACAGGAGTAGAGAATGTGAAAAAAGTAACACAGAGGATTGTGATCATATCTCTGACCATAACCAGATTATTATGAGTTTGAGACATGGATGCCAATAAATTTATTACAAGAGTGGCGCTCGAGAGGTGAATCTTGGCATGCATGTCAAGAACACATAAAGCTGCTTATGGTGGAGAAATGATCAGAATTCTTTGTAGCACATGAAGCTTACCGACTGCAAAAAAAAGGGGGAGTGTTTTACCCACTCTGGAAGCCTTAGAATGCTGGGAAATTAAGTAACCCTTTACAGAGCCAATGACTTTAAAAACTGCTGGACACTTTATTCTGCTGTTTATAAGCATGGTTAATGAAGTGTCTAAGAGCTTTTAAAAGCTGTTCTATCTTTTTCCACTGTTGTGTCCTGGCAGGCACTGTCCTCTGTTAGTCCCTTGTGCGAGACCTGATTGTAAGAATGCTTAGGTGCTCTAAACAAACTTTTGTTAAGCACCCTTAAGTGCTGGTAACCAACACAGGATGTCCCAAAGATAAAATCACAATCCACGCTGTTTTTTTATTCCAAAAAGCAAATTTTTTTTATTGTAAAAGAACCTTTACACGATGTGGTTGAGCGCTTTCATGTATAACAATACACTTCATCAGAACAAATTAAAACACTGAAACACCAGTTTAAATAGTTAAAAAAACGCCAAAATTTTACAATTAGTGCTACTCCCTTCCCTTTTAAAGCGACAACGTTCTAATTATCTAAAGAAACTCATTATACTGTGTAGCCCTATATTCATCAAAACTGTCTATACATCCAATAATAGGAATGAATTAGGTTAAAATTAAAGTTTAAAAATATATATATATCATAGTGTGTGTTGCAAATTTGTAATAAAATACATCAAAATTAATCATTAGTGACAACTAATGATACATATATAGAAAATTTCATATACTATAAAACCTAAACTATATATGTGCATTCAGGAATATTGCACCAACAATTCAAATTACCATTGGTGTAAGAAGACATTTGAAGACGCATTGTGGTAAAAGACATATCCCAACAATACAATTTATATATATTTCATGAATAGATAAAATGCATAAATACTGTACTTCCTTAAGCAGTTACCAGCCTCCTAAAATAATAAGTTGTATATAATCCCTACTTTATGTATATGTATTGTGTAAATGTTAAATTTTTAAAGGTTTCTTATAAGTGGCTTAGTGGGAATCATCTCGTTGAGACCTGGAAAACATGCTGCATTTAACTTGAGTTGCCATTTAATTTCCTTCTCACCCACAATACTTTTTATATCACCACCTCTAGGATTAACCTTCACAGTTTCCAAAATGGCAAACTTGAACTTCTCACAGGTGTTACTATTAGCAATGTGCCGAAATAAGGCATTGTTTTCATCTTTTTTCCTCATACAATATGTGTGATCATAAATCCTGTTCTTCAATTGCCTGTCGGTTTTCCCGACATAAAAACAGGAACATGAACAGCACATTGCTAAATATACCAAATGTCGGGACTGACAATTCCCATTAGCAAACCAAATTTTATTCCTGTTGACATTTTTAGGTATGCAACAATCTTCCTCAAAAATAAAGGCATATTGTGAACAACGACCACATTTCTTGGTCCCCCTACACTTGTTATTGTTGTTCGAAAATTGCCTACTGGACTTCAATTCAATAAGCCTTTTGATATTACACCCCGTTTTGTACACAAATGTAGGCCTGTCACAAACATATTCTTTAATACACTCATCACTAGTAATTATATTCCAGTTTGTACTAACAATGTCTTTGACCTTGCCAACATGTTTCCCATATTTCAAGATAAAAGACTTTGAATATTGTCCTTCCCTTTTATTTTTATCTATTGTATTACTTACATTGTTCTTCTCCTTGGAGTTGTTGCTCGTACAAAATGGAATTAACCCTTTCCCTAATAAAGGTGGATACTTCTTACCCCATTCTTGAACTACATACTGTGTCACATCCTTAATCAAATGTATTGGATACCCTTTTTCCTTAAACATTCTCCCAATAAAATCCATTTCAAACTTCATTTCCTTTTTCACTGATGTCATTCTGGCAGCCCGAATGCACTGCCCCTTTAGTATGCTACGTTTCTGTGAATAAGGGTGACTACTACTGAAATCAAGATACCCATTACTAAATGTGTCTTTTCTGTAAATTTTAGACTGAAAGGATGTACCATCACTGTATAAAAATACATCCAGATAATTGATACCAACTTTAATTTTAACCTAATTCATTCCTATTATTGGATGTATAGACAGTTTTGATGAATATAGGGCTACACGGATAATTAGAACGTTGTCGCTTTAAAAGGGAAGGGAGTAGCACTAATTGTAAAATTTTGGCGTTTTTTTAACTATTTAAACTGGTGTTTCAGTGTTTTAATTTGTTCTGATGAAGTGTCTTGTTATACATGAAAGCGCTCAACCACATCGTGTAAAGATTCTTTTACAATAAAAAAACTTTGCTTTTTGGAATAAAAAAACAGCGTGGATTGTGGTTTTATCTTTGGGACATCCTGTGTTGGTTACCAGTTGTTCGTTGCACCCTTAGATATTTTTTGGACACCCTTAAGTGCTGTTCACTTGAGGTCTCATGCTAAGGACGCAACTAACAAATGTATCCATTTCTTGATTTCAGAGCATAATTGTGGCACTGCTTGCACTACAAAGTTGTTTGAGACCCTCACCACAATGGCTGTCTGTCACACAGTATAATACCAAGTTTTGTGAGTCTTGATAGTTCAGAAAATAAAATGAAACTCAATCAATGAGAGCATACTCTGAAACACAGTTACACCTTTAAAAAATATTTTACTGGAGAGCAAAACTTCCCTGTGCCCCACCTCGCAACATGGAAGGCAGTGCCTCCTATACGCATTCGTTATATATACACTAACTGGGATTTCTATACTTTTGGAGTATGAGAAATACTCCCTGCTGTAATTTCACACAACTATTTGCAAAGAACTTATCTACACATTTATTCGCCCTATTTTGAGGACCAAAATTACACTTCTCAGATTTTCAATCAGAATACCACCACAACAGCAGACACTGACTTCACTGTTGTCTCAGGTGGTTTCCTTGCCTTCATCCATCTTGGCCTGCGGCTTGCATTATGGGCCTGCACAATCCTACTTACCTAGACTATATAGAGCTTTTATTCAGCCATTTGTGATTCAAACAAATTACCATTAGTTCACTTGTACTCTAGATTCTCCTATTCTTTACACTCACAAAACATTTTCTCCCAAATGTGCATTCCATCTTTTGACTTACAACCATATCTCGAGACCAGCTTCACAGCCTATCCAGTCTTGTGTGTTGATAAAGTACATAAACTGAAAGTGCTGTTTGTAGAGTTGTGAATCCTTGTCTAGTTAACAACCTAAGTGGATACTCATGACTATTTCTTTCATGATGAATTTTAGAATCTGTGTGTAGTTCACCTGGGCAACAGTCTAAACAGAAGGCAAGTATATGACCACTGTTCACAGTCTAAACAGAAGGCAAGTATATGACCACTGTTCACAGTCTAAACAGAAGGCAAGTATATGACCACTGTTCACAGTCTAAACAGAAGGCAAGTATATGACCACTGTTCACAGTCTAAACAGAAGGCAAGTATATGACCACTGTTCACAGTCTAAACAGAAGGCAAGTATATGACCACTGTTCACAGTCTAAACAGAAGGCAAGTATATGACCACTGTTCACAGTCTAAACAGAAGGCAAGTATACGACCACTGTTCACAATCTAAATAGAAGGCAAGTATATGACCATTGTTCACAATCTAAACAGAAGGCAAGTATATAACCACTGTTCACAGTCTAAACAGAAGGCAAGTATATCACGACTGTTCACAATCTAAACAGAAGGCAAGTATATGACGACTGCTCACAAGCAAAACAGAAGGCAAGTATATGACCACTGTTCTACAGAAAAATACTTTGGCTGATGCTGTTTCTTTGTAGAATATGGGGCAGGTACTAGGGGATCCTTCAGGTCACACTGTAATGCCAATATTTGTTATGTTCTTACGTTTGTTTATGGTTAAGGCTATAAAGAACTGATGGTGCTTGTCTTTCTACAAGTTATAAGGCTGATGCCTTTCTCAGAATGGAGCAACCAGATTAAAGGCTGATGGTGAGCATTGCTGAAGAAAAATGACTGAAACAGATGGTGTAAGAGGGCATATACTGACAAGTTATTATTCCAGAAAGACTGAGCGAGTGCTTCTTATAACTATCATTTATACTTCATAGTTAGCCTTATATAGTAACCGATCTTGACAAGCCATTCATTTGCAAATCAAGCACTACTCCTGAGCTGGCCTCACTTTGATATTCACTGCTTTGTGACTTGTGTCTTTAATTATGTGAGGCTTATTAGTAGCTATTACCTGTGACCTTTGTACTAGTACATAATGGGACCTATGTGTACTTTTGTGTGTGTTCTGCCCCTGATATTCACAGGCAGTTTAATTACATTTATTCATGGTGTACCTACAGTAGCGTAAGACAAAACACTCCCCTAGCTGTAGACTTGTAATGCAGTAACATCAGAGTGCAGAATAATCTCTGTGATTATACTACTAATAAAATATGTACAACTACAGTTAGACATTCTTGTGTCTGTCCATTATACACACTACACACACACACACACACACACACACACACACACACACACACACTGTGAATCATGCATACTAATTGTATAAGATGATGCTAAGGGTGACTCACTAAACTTCCATTTAAAAGTCAATACTCTTGACAGACAAAATTGTTTGTATTAAGACAATAATAGAAATTCAAGGGAAAATAAATATACACTCCCCAAAGGATACTAGGAAGAATGGAAGAGTAGCAGGTTTGTGGTTTCACCAAGTAAGAACACTCCCAATAATCCCCAGTAGGAATATATGTCTGTCTATCTATCCCTTATGGAGTAACTGGTCACTCACTAATTTCTAGTAGTCTGTGGTATGTAATATGGGAGACAAATTTGCAAGTCTCCACAGTTCTGGAAATAAAATGCAAGTCAAATGAGCAACAGTGAATTCTGAAATTTGCTGTTCATGCAAAACGTGTCAAGCAACTACATCAATTAACAAAAGGTATGTATTTCCACATTAGTAATAATTGCATGTGAATGTTTTTACAAATGAATTTCCCTACCAGTAATTTTCAGAAGTTAATTTTATATGATATTCAGACAAAGTATCTGTGAATTAAATGGGTTGCTAGGGAGAAATAAAGTAAATATCCCTGACTGTAAAAAATAATAGCATGCTTGTTTCAAAACATAAATTCCCCCAACAATTTCTGTACTTTGTGGTGGGTGACATACAACAAAGCTATTAGTGAACTACCTCAGCATAAAAAATGCATTTTTTGGTGAAGAACAAGAAAAATGATTGTTTGACTAAGTGCTTTATGCAATAAGGCATGATTATCAGTTATAAAGTCTGTCAAACAAATACATCAAAAGTACAGTTTTGTACCTACCATAAATGTAGATGTTCGAATGTTCACACTGCTGCAGTCATTACACTTGGGTTATCCTGGCGTCAGGCGGTCCTGCAGTTGGCCAGAGCTCCAAAGTCTTGGTTCGGCGTTGGTTGCTGTCGCCTTCTTCCCTGACGTCAGTGCGCCAGGGGTATGTAAGATGCATTCAACGCCATTTTCTTCAGTTTTTCTTGCCCCAGATGTCAGGTGCCCCCAAGTAGGTAGGAAATACATATTGCTAATAAAAAATATACATATAAAATAAAAACAATACCTTCATTTACAAGCAAATACACCACAAAGGTTGTATAGGATAGAAAGGTATAGATAAGTCCAGCTAGTTCAGAGGGGCTGAAGGGAGGGTAAACTGGACTGCAGCAGTGTGAACACTTGAACATCTACATTTATGGTAGGTACACAACTGTACTATGTTCATCGTGTTACACTGCTGCAGTCATTACACTTGGGTAGAATCCCAAAGCTAAGGTTGGGTGGCTGGTCTATAAAGAGTTAGGATTGGCTATGAGGCCCTGCAGAACTGCAGTGGCAAATCCTGCTCTGGATTTAGAGTAAAGAGGCAAGTGGTAATGCTTGGTAAAGGTGTGCACTGGACTCCAAGTTGCAGCCTCCAAAATTTCCTTGGTAGGTACTCCTGTGAGAAAGGCTGTTGAAGTGGCTGTTGTCCTGGTGGAATCTGGCCTAATGTTATTAGGGACTGATTTTCCATGCCGAGTGTAGCAGTAATGAATACAGTGTCCTATCCATTTGGATATAGTCTGCTTTGAGATAGCCTTGCCCTGTGATCCTGCAGCATATGCTACAAACAGTTGCTCAGTTTTCCTGAAAGCTTTTGTTTTGTCCAAGTAGAAGCGTAGCTGCATGTGTATGTCCAAAGAGTGCAGAAGTTTCTCGCCTTTATTCTGGGGGTTTGGATAAAAAGTTGGCAAATGGATGGTTTGGTTAAGAGCCACACTAGATACCACCTTTGGCATAAAGGTAGGGTTTGTCCTTAAAGAAACCCTGTCCTGATGAAAAATTATAAAATGTTCCACTGTCATTAATGCCTGTAGCTCTGAGACTTTTCGTGTTGAAGTTACTGCCAGGCGCAGAGCTGTTTTCCATGATAAAAATTTTAGATCGGCTGTATTGGCTGGCTCAAAAGGTGGCAGGGTAAGTTTTTCCAAAACGAAATTGAGGTCCCAAGTTGGTGTTGGTGCTCTCCTGGGTGGTCTTATGTTTTTAGCCCCTCTGGGCTTTAGCAAGGGATGAGAGAATAAAGGAGGATCCGTGTTGTGATGTGCTGAAATGCCAGAGGTGTGGATCTTAATTGATGAGAAGGATAGGCCTTTGTCCAGCATCTGAGTTAAGTATTGTAAAATCTGAGGAATGTTTGGGACAAGAGGGTCAAGGCTTTGAGCCTGGTTGCAGGCGCAGAATCTCTTCCATTTTTCTGAGTAAGCTTTCCTGGTGCTAGGCCTCCTGGCCTCCAAAATGACATCCCTAACAGCTTTAGAGAGAGGTGTTGCCTGTTTGACTAATGAATCTGCCATGCAGCCAGGTTTAGGGTTTTAAGCTGACCGTGCAGGATCTGATTGTTTTGTTGAGTCAGAAGGTGTGGAATTTGAGGCAAAATCCATGGTGGGCCTTGAGCTAAGTTCTTTAAGATTGGGTACCAGTGCTGGCATAGCCAGTCTGGAGCAATCAGGATCATCTGTGGTTTTTCTTGTCTGGCTTTTAGGAGTACCTTTGAAAGGAGAGGCAGTGGTGGGAAGGCATAAACTTTTAGGCTTTTCCAGCTGAACGAGAGAGCATCCACTTTCCATGCTTGTGTGTAATAAGTCCTTGTGCAGAATTTTTGTAGTTGGCAATTCAGAGGGGAGGCAAAAAGATCTATGTCTGGACATCCCCATTTTTGCATTACCATGCTGAAGATTTGTGGATTCAATTTCCATTCGTGAAGGTCCATGATATTTCTGCTTAGATCATCTGCCAGAGTATTTTTCTTTCCTGGTAGGAATTGTGCTTGCAGATGAACTTGATACATTAGAGCTGAGTTCCACAAGGTCATGGCTTGCCTGCATAGGAGATACGAATGAGTGCCCCCCTTGCTTGTTTATGTACCACATTACTGTGGTGGTGTCTGTCTTTAATAATAATTGTCCTGGATGCAGAAGGTCCTTGAAAGTTGTTAGGGCATTTTGAACAGCCAACATCTCTTTTTGATTGATGTGAAGATGCATCTGGGCTGTGGTCCACTTGCCCTGAATGCATTTTCCTGCCATGTGTGCTCCCCAGGCGTAATCCGAAGCATCTGTTGTTAGAGTCTGCTTGGCTGTGGGTAGGGTAAAAGGCTGACCCTTGTTTAGGTGACATGCCTGTGCCCACCATCAAAACTCCTGTTGTAGGCAGGGAATCATTGGTATTACTGCTTCTAAACTGTGAGAGTGTTGAGGCCAAACACTTTTTAGGTACCATTGTAATTTCCTCATATGCAGTCTGGCATATGGTATTAGTAGTATGCAGGATGCCATGAATCCCAGGGCCTGCAGAATTTTTCTTGCAGGGAGATGGGACTTTTTTGCCAGTAATTGAAAATATTGAGTTAATTGAATTTGTTTGTCTGGCGTGAGATAAGCCATCTGGGCCATTGTATTTAAGCTGGCACCCAGGAATATAATCTGTTGTGAGGGCACTAGTTTTGACTTCTTTTCATTTACTGTGTACCCTAGAGAAATTAGCAACCTTTTTACAAATGCCAGATGCTGTAAAAGAATGTCCTTTGTCTCTGCTTGAATGAGGCAGTCGTCCAGGTATGGATATATTTGAATTCCTTTTTGTCTGCAAAATGCAATTACTGGTGCCAGGCACTTTGTAAAGACCCTGGGCGCAGTAGATAAGCCAAAGGGCAGTGCAGAGAATTGATAGTGCATTGTACCAGCTTTGAATCTGAGGTATCTTCTGCAATTTTGTCTGATAGGGACATGCAGGTATGCCTCTTTGAGGTCCAGAGTAACAAGCCAAGCCTTCTTGCCCAGCATGGGTAGAAGCTGTTGTAATATCAACATTTTGAATTTCGGAATATCCAGGTAAGTATTTAGATTTGAAAGATCTAGTATGGGCCTCCAGGCCTTGTCCTTTCTGGGAACCAAGAAGTGTCTTGAGTAAAATCCTTGTCCTTATTCCTGTTGTGGTACTTTTTGAATAGCTCTCATGTCCATGAGGGCTGAAATTTGTTTTTGTGCCTCTGCCCATTGATTCTGTGGCAGGTCTGGCATTCCTTTTAGCCTTGGTAAAGTATGAAAGTGGAACCTGTAACCTTGAGACACAATATTCAGAACCCATTTGTCTTGGGTGATTGTCAGTTTTGAGAAAAAAGTGCTAGTTTTCCCCCTAAGGGGGCTGCAAAAGGGAAGTGCTTGGCGTACGAAGGGGGAAGTCATTGGGACAGTTTCCAGTAAGGTTGAGACTTGTCCTCACCTCCTTTTGGGGTTGAGGTGCCCCACTGTCATTGTCTGTTAGAGCCTTGGGGTTGAGATCTGCCTCTTGGGCATCTGTATCTGCCTCTCTGTGGCCTGTCTGACACTGGAAAGGACCAATTCTTTGTTGGCCAATTTCTGCTAAATCGAGGTGGCTGTACCTGTAAGAAATCCTTGACTGTTTGCATAGATTTAGCTTTATCCTCCATTTTCTTGAACACCTCTTCTGCCTTAACAGCAAACAAGGTGTCATGCTGTAAAGGAGCATCCAATAAATTTGCTTTAACATGATCAGGTAAACTCTGTTCTTTTAACCAAGCATGTCTTCGAATCACAGAACCTGTAACTGTGGCTCTACAAGAGGCCTCTAAAGAATCAAAACCACATTGCAGAGTATGTTTTCCCACCTGTTCAACTGCATGCAATAAATCCTGCATTTCTTTACAGTCAGAAGCTTCTGAGCTTGCAAGCATTTTCTGTTTTAACTGAGCCATTAAATATTAGTGGTACTTAAGCATGTGAAACTGGCAATTTAAAGCCCTTACTGCTAAAGTTGCCGAAGTGTAAACTATCTTCCCCCATCTATCCAAAGCTCTGGAATCTCTGTCAGAGGGTACTGGATTTTTTGCAATGGAAGCCTTAATCCCTTTTGGACCCTGGGAAATAGTTTCTGGATCAGCAGAAGGGTTTTTATAAAGAAACTTGTGAGAGTCAGGGACTCTATAATACCCATCTGGCTTGGCTGGTGCAGGGGGCAAAAAATCAGGAGATAAGCTGTATTCAGAGAACACATCATCCACAATATGTAGCACAGGCGGAATAGCCAGGGGCCTGTGCTGAGGCAATAAAAGGAAATCCCTGAGCCTTTTATTGGATTCTGAATAATCCTGACTTTCCCAATGGAAATTCTCCCTCATGGTATGTAAAGTTTCCCCAAAAGAATAATCTTCAGGAGGAGAGGCTGAAGGGATAGATTCTTCAGCATCAGAGTCCTCATAGGGGGGTAGAGAGTATCCCTGGTCTGAAGAGGAATCAGAGGAAATGGAAACCTGATCAGAGGAATCATAGTCTGTACCCTGCCTAATCCGTTTCTCTGGAGGGGGATGGGAACCCCTGATTAGAGTAATGAGGTCTTCGGCCATTTTAAGCATCTGTTTCTTAGGCATGGAGGACTGTCCAGGAGAATGCTGTACTTGCTTCTTTGTCTTTAATGGTACTTTTGTCTTGGCTGTTGCTTTAATGGTAAGTTGTGAAGGTCTGAAAACACCCTCAGAAGCTGATGCCTGCTCAGCGGCTCTGGACCCATCTGAGGGGTTAGTTTCCGTAGGCCCAATACCTTGAGTTTCCAGAGGCCTAGCTGTCTTCACGTTGGAGTTGGAGGCGGCCTGTGGCTCTGAGGTAGCGGGTGTCAGAGGCTGCAAAAGCGCCTCACTGAGAACCAGCAACTGGCCTAGAAGAGGTTTCGTTGTCGGTTTTGGACCTCGGATGCCTGTCTTTATCCTTGTCTTTGTGTTTTTTGGAATTGCAGTCATCGGTTGATCCGACGGCATAGTATAATTGAACCTTCGGCCAAAGTAGTGCAAAGCAAAATCAAAACATCTTTTTATAGTGCGTTTGTTAAATCTAGCACAAAACCGACAACTAGTGACGTTGTGATCAGGGCCTAGGCATGGAATACAGTAAGAGTGGAAGTCCTTATGAGGTATTTGCTTCCCACAAGAAATCCAATTATTAACTTTTTCTGACATCGGTCTGAGGCAAGAAAAAAGTTTGCCCAACGGGGTACTTAACTTTATTGAAGACTTCGGATCTGAAATTCGACTTCGAAAATCTCAGGAGTCGGCCGACTGGCACTTGCGAACTGCTTCTGCTTCGGGCACCGCGCGGCAAGAAAGACTGAAGAAAATGGTGTCAGATGCATCTTATATACCCCTGGCGCACTGATGTCAGGGAAGAAGCGATAGCAACCGATGCCGGACCAAGACTTTGAAACTCTGGCCGACTGCGGGACCGCCTGACGGCAGGATAACCCAAGTGTAATGACTGCAGCAGTGTAACACGATGAACATCTAAAGTTCTCAGACAATCCAAATGATAAGGAAAACTAGTAAGCTGTCAGTGTTTTTTGTGCCCCCACTACCTAAATAAGTTTGCACAGTAATGCACACTGCTCTCAGCAGCAGAACAAGTGAAAATATTGCCATGCCCTGACCTCTGTAAGTTCCTTTTATTACCACATAATGTCCCTCATCTTTCAGTCTATACTCAGCCACAAATGATAAACTTGCATGTGTCAGTATAGGCACCCCTCATCTTCACATCCCCTTGTAACTTGCTCCTGATACCCCCGGTACCCGTTTCTTGTTAACTTGGTATGCTCCTTTTTTCACGATGAGTGCCCTGCAGTACCACCGCTATTAACTGCTCTTATTCTGATTACATTGACATTGCTGTCTCTCTCTTTACAGGATCTGTCAGCCCATTCATATTCCAGCTACCTGTGTTTACCTCATCCATCACTGATGGGTAGGCCTTCCTTAACTCTCTTCATGTTTGACTCCCTACCTGAATGGCTCTGCACTATTTTCCCTATCACTCTTTGCATGCTCTGTTCCTTCTTACACTATTGTTTCCCTCATAATCATAAAATCAGTCCTTTACTTCTCCTTGTATAAATTCCATCTTTTCTTCTCATTTCATCCCTTGAATATTGCAATTTGCCTGATGACCTCTGTATGACCTCCTGTCACTCAATGACAGCCTTCACTCTGCCTGTATTCCCACTTCTGTATCATTTTCTCCCTTTCTTTTCCTTCATCCGTACCCTGCTGTATCACCACCTGTAAGCTCCAACAGATAAACCTGCTCTAAACTTCACATATTTACTTTCTGTAATCTGCCAAGGTGGGTGGGTGCTGGGGTCTCTGTTGCATTTTCAATGCTAGCTTCTAGTTTCTTCACCAAAACAAGTTGGATACAACTATCTACTGTGTTAGAGATTTATGCCAGCTTCTCTTACACCCAGAAGAGTTATTCTCTTTCCACTTAGTTAGCGCCTCCATTACCCGCTTTTCCTTATATGCTATGCCTATTTTACTATCTCTTTGTTAACCTCTCATACCTCACTCATATGCCATATTTGTTTGGATGGCCATTCTCACTATTATTTACCCTCAATTCAACCCCCTTTCTTAACTACATCTAAAAATTTGTCATCCAAAATGTCCCATTAAACAATCATTTTAAGTGTTTATGCCACTAACATATTATACATTTTCTAAAACAGTAATTTTAATCTTAACAGAACATTTCTTTTAAGTAATCATATTTGCACTTTGGGCCATGTTCCAAAAGTGTTGCTTTCAGTGCAAGTGACTTAACAACAGTATAAGGCCTATTTATAAACTAGCTTACATAGGGGATTAGATTCCAAACAGCCTGCTCTTAGTGTAACTGACTTTATTCCACGGTATACTTTTGGACTTGTGCTCTTTTATCTTGTTTCAGACATAGTATTCTCAATTGTATCCCTCTCCCTCACTGTCTGTCTGTCTCTCTCTCTCTATATATATATATATATGTGTGTGTGTGTGTGTGTGTGTGTGTGTGTGTGTGTATTAAACAACCCACATTATTATAAAGTTCTGTTTCTGGTACATTTCAAAACTTGTTAAAATATTTTCCTTTACCAGTCTCCAACTTATACAGTATTATTTCATACCTTTCCTTGCTTTAAATCTTTATTTCCACAAAATACAAGTCATTTTAAATTCGCTTTGGAAAGCTATTACTAGATATTATGCATTTCCAAGACAGAATGCTCATATTGGACAGAGACTAGAATTTGGTATTATGATGGAGGCCTGTCCAAGGGAAACGAAGTCATGTAAGCCAGTAAGACTGGAGAAGGTATGTAGGGATGATTTACAATATCTGGCAGGTGGTAGAAAATGAGAGTAGAGAAATGGGCTACACGTACTATTCTCCTAAATATAAGAGATTGCCAAGAATAATCAAGATGCTTTGACATCACGAATTTGAGAATAGAGTTAAATAATATAAGACGGGTCTGGATGTCTTCCCTGGCCATGCCTATTTGCTGATTAATGTACAGACAGTCCCACAATACTCTAAAAATAAAGATACTGGAGAATTTCCTCAAATTTTGTGACTAATAGCAATTTCACTATTTGAGTAATAAATTGTCCTCTTCTGACTACCCGAGCTTACTGTTAACATTGAAATGCCTATGTTTTTTTTTTTTTTTTTTTTTTTTTTTTTTTTGAGGCATGTCGATAAACTATTCCTCAAGAATTTTAGACAAAAAGAGAAAAGTAATAGGGGAACGAAGGATGAAAACATGTGATAATTTTTAAACATTAATTCATTTAAAAATTTTATATAGAAGATTATGCATCAACATATATTTGCTGAACAATTGAAACATAAAACTTCAGTATCTGGCAATAGTGATTGATTGTAATCCTTAGCATACCTCTGAACTTTTCCTTACAAATTCAGAACATAGCTAAAAATTAATGAGGGAAACGTGTCAAAATCAGAGACACATCTTAAATGTTTCTTCTATAACTTAGAAAGCTGCTAGAATGACAGGTTTTGCATTTGCATGCATTTTCTGAAGGATATGAAGTCTCAGACTTAAATGTCTTGTTATTTAGTGAGCACGGTCCTCAATGGTTTTCTAGGAAATCACAAATTTTCAGGATAATTAATGGAGTAGGCAGAGATTTCCTGATAAGCAATGGGAATAAATCATAAAAAGTTTAGATTCATAAAATTTTCAAGGCCGACTTGTCTTATGACCATTCACGACTAGCCAGTAGCTCCCCCAGGCAGTACCTCTTTTCCACAGGAGGGCCACACCAGTAAACCCCAGAGTAAATTTGTGGATCCCCTCCAGTCATTGAATTTATGTTTAAAGTAAGATAGTGAATCACAATTCTTAACATGTAAGAGCAGTTTATTTTAAAAGTTTGGAAGGTTCTGGCTTATAAGCAAGCCTCTTCACTGTGCTATATTTACCCATTGGTGAAAATTTAGCTCCATGGTTCTTGCACTGCCGCAGATACCAGATTTAGCTCAGGTACATTAGGCCTGTGATCTTTTTATTTAGGAACCTTGGGGCCTTGCTAATTGGTATACATGGTTAATTAGATATAACCCTAAGAGAGGCATTGTACTCGATAATTGTCCTGATCAGTGCTGAGTATAAGGGAGTGATCACCTCTTTAGAATGTGATGATATCCCTTTGGCAATTAGGATTTCCTGACAGCCATTGTCAAATGATGGTCAGACAACAGGAAGCTATTAGCACAAGTACCTAGGTGACAAAAGTTTCACTTTGTCGTGGTGTGTTGTCTATAAAGTATGATGAGAGAAGGGGTTCTTATCAAATGTAATGACACTACACTTTCTTTGCATTTAGCTTCAGACCATTTTCAGTATACCAAGGGTTTATTAGAGACATTTCATTCAGGAAAGTTTGGGTGTCATAGGGTGACATAACAACAACCTTTAGTTTGCAGTCATCTGCAAACTTTGTTAGCTGGAGGTCCTGGCTGTCCACTTGGATATTTGAGATGTAAATGCCAAAAAGAAGACATCCCAGCATCAATCCCTGAGGGACACCACTGGTCACTTTCATGCTTACTGATGGGGCATCTGTAACTCACACTATGTGGACTCAGTCTTTCAGCCAGTTTGACATCCATCTTACCACATCTGGGTAGAATTTTAAAGAAATTAGATTTGCATGATGCCAGTATGGGGAATGGTACTGAAGGCCTTCTCCTGGTCAACGTGCACCATGTTTACTGCATGGGTGCATTCTACAGCCTCTGCAGTCATTTTGAAGAAATTAAACAAGTTACATAGTCAGGGTCTGCCATACATAAAACAAAACTGTTGGGGGTCTATCAAGTGTCTTGATGTTACTGTTTATGAGTTTAGTTATAGTACACCCCATGGTTTTGCAGATGAGGTTTGTAAGGCTGAAGACTGTAATTCCCCAGGTCAGTTGTAAGGCCACCCTTCTGGAGGCACATCACCACTGTACTGTACCATTTATCAGGGACAAAGCCATTAGTTAAACAGCAACAAAGCCATATTTCATGCTATTTATTAGGCAACCACATATGTGATATATAGTAGTAAATAAAGACACAATCAAAAGGATTGTTATACACTAGAAATCTGACAAAACCAAGCATCTTGAATGTTTTTTTTTTCTTACCTGGATATCACAGTGTCATAAAATATTTTATGGAGTGTAATAAACCTTGCTGATAAGCTGTGTGATATACTTAAATGGGGCAGCCCCTAGCAGTACTGAATATTTTGACTCTGGCCTTTGCTGTGGTGAAATAAAATCTAGGGAAAAGGACTCTCTGGGGCCCCCCACTGACCACTGCTCCCCTGCATACCCCCCATAGTGCCCCTACACCCCCCATCCTGGCTTTGCCACTTCATACAGTTTCATTTTTCCTGTTTTCTAATACCTTGTTGTATTCTTCAGATTTTTCCAGCATTCTTTTGATATATCCTAACTGGCCAAGATTATACCATAAAAATGAAGAGGAAATAATCAAATTAAGCCAGAGTTCTCAGACCCCCCCCCCCCCCCGAGGAAGCCATTGGGTTCTAGATACTTTGAGTTGGATTTTAGCATTTTTTTTTTAAAACATTTTGAGCCAAAGATTGCCTGGACTAAAACTGTGGCTAAAGAAAAAATTAATTCTTATTCATTTTCCACCTGCATCCTTTCAACACTCCCCAAATGGTCAAGACTGCACTAGAATAACTGTGGAGAAAACAATAGAATTAAGCTGATAGTCTGAAGGCTGACAGGGTCTCAGAATCCATGAGATTCTAGATGCAGTGAGATAAATTCCTCAGCCTTTTGCTACGGTTAAGGCCTGGACAAAAATCATGACTAAGTAAAGAAATTCAGTCTTCTTTTTACATTCAAGGAAGAAATAAGTTGTGCCCGAGACTTAATAATCAATGTTGACAAAAAAAGTAGTTCTCAAAACACCAAGAAAATAAATGCTTGCAAAGAAACACAAATCATATCTTAGACGAATGCCTTCTTCCTTGTCAAAAGAAAAATATAAGGTCATCAGTTTCTGTGTATCCCATCGATGTTAGATGAGGATAAAACTGAATGATAATTAAACGCAGTCATACTTCTGAAGTTGCTGCTGTCGCAGATCATGCAGATTACCCCATGTATCTGACAACCACAATAAAGGTGTATATTTTAACCTGCTGATCTAAGTTGTATAATCACAATATGCCATGTTACCCTTACTCCTCAAAGTTAGCCACCTGTATGCACGTCTGATACATGACTGTGAGAAAATGAAAAAAGCTTATCACAGTCACTTCCGGCTTGTTGTTCCTAGACAGTACAAAACCCATAAACAAGTTATAGTAATTTTGTGTTGATAGTCCTAACCAAATTATAGTGGCCTTCTATGCACACCTCTGAGGTTTGATTGGAGAGAATTAAAATAATAATAATAATCTCACTGTTCTTAGCCCCCCCTCTACACCCCCAATAGCAGTAGCAACGTTCTGCACACACCTCTGAGAAGGGCCATTTGTAGAACAGGTGGGTCCAGAGCAGAAGCCTTCAAAAAAACCAGTGTCAAAATCCACTTCTACAATCTATGTTTCAGATGCTGCCAGGATCTAGATGTTCTGTGATGCAATATTTTTGATAGCCAGTCACTTGCAGTGTGTGCATCACCGTGATTATACTCTTAATTTAGGAAAAAAGCATGCATGTTAAGCACTATTCTTGTTCATAGCAAGTTTTTATTAAGTACATATTACTACTATTAAGCTCTAGATACACACCAGAGCATTACAGAAATCATAAATCACCACAAAAGAACCAATCTGAATGACGTTTGACAACTTCCCACCACACTTTTGTGATGGCTTCTCTCTGTGTGACAAAGTAAGTGTGTTACAGCACTACTGCCTTTTTTTATAACTTTTGAGTATATGAGTATTGGATCACATACCATGGAGGTGCAACTTTAGCTTAATTTGTAATTTTCTATAACATTTCTGTGCAGCCATTCCAGATTTAACTCGTATTTATTCTTGTAGATATCTTGTGTCACAGGTATGCTTCTGTTATGGCAGTAGGCTTCCTAAAAACTGCTCTTTTAGATCACTAAGTGCCCCTTTTACCTTCCGCCCCTCCAGTCTTCTGCAGCTTCTGGCACCCCTGAGTGGGAATCTGTGTGGCTATAAATTCATAATCTGTGCAAATGTCCATCCATTTTCTGATAACCTGCTTTTTAGGGTTGCAAAGACATTAGTGCCTATCCTGGGATGCACAAGGTGCAAGGCACTGAAACCCATTCTTAACATGATGCCAGTCTATCACAGAACACATACTATCACTCATTCATATACCATGCGATTTGGGGAATGCCAGTTCAACTACCACATGTCATTGGGATGTAGGGGGAAACTGAAGCACCCAGAGAAATTGAATAGTTCAAAGTTCTGTTAATTTATTATTGTGTTAAGACCATTACTACAATATGCAAACGCTATTATTGCATGGAGCTTAGCAGTTATGAATGGTAAAGCCACACAACTTTTTTTCATATAGTTTAGATGTATTTACAATAACCTATTGGATGTTTAAAGGCATTATGTAGTGTCCATTATTTTAATTAAGTCAGTACTGGGCATGCAAATATTTATGTGAAACTGAATACATACAGTCCACCTTTTTGTATGATGCAATCAGTACTCATGTCATTGATGTGTTGGCATATACAACTTGTTCTGGTAACATTATATCTTTAAAAATACTTAGAAAATGAAACGTGGTGGAGAGAAAGGAGAAAGAACTAGAGGATCCATATAAAAGACTGGAAGGGAGAAACAGACAGAGGGACAACAAGCAGCTTTTATGAGCTGGAATAAAATGCTGCTGGCCCTATATATTTCACATCACAGTTCTGTTTTAGTGGAACTAAGAATCATAACTATTGTAACATCTGTGCCACAAAAAGCCAGTGTACGGAGGTGACAGACCACCAATAAATATCCAGATGGAACCAAGCAGCTTTATTGTGACAAAGGCAAATAAACGAAGGCAAATTCCAATAAAAAGTGCGTTTTCGTCAACACTGTGACTTCCTCAGATACAATTAGAGAATGAAATCCAAGAGATTTCATACATGAATTTGATTCCAGTCTTTCAATTATCATTCAATAATAAGATGGTTTTAAAGAAACAATAACCCACATAAAAATATATACATAAATTACTGTTTTTCATAGTTGAAGCCCTGGAGTATTGACAAATAGTTGATACAATATATAAACTATAAAATATAAAATAAATTTAAAATCTAGTATTATATACTTTAAAAATATATATAAAATTTATTGTGGAGTCTTTTTATATACAACAGGCTTTTAACTTTAACAAAGGTTTAATTGATATATATTCATTTAAGCCTGGCTCCCTGTAAGACTCCAATAAAATCTGCCAGTAGCTTTCTCTGTGTTCTAATTTAACTTTCCCAAGGTCCACCCCTGTGATCCTTAAGTACAGTTTCCAGTACATAAAAGTGGTATTTGGCTGTGAGGCATGTCATGAGATGTCTATAAAGAGCATTCTTCAAGTTGTGTTTTTGTATCTTGTATGTATGCTCATATATCCTTCTTTTAAGTGTACGTTCCGTTTTGTCCACGTAGAAAGCGGGGCATGTCAGACAAATAGCCAAATAAACCACCCCCTGGCTGTTACAATTGGAAAACTTGGTGGACCTGATAAGTTTATTTCTGGCTGCAAGGAAAAGATCTTCATGATGTACCACATACTGGCATTGCGTGCAAAAACCACATCTATAAGTACCTGGACGTTTGTTGGAATTATTATATAACTGAGGGTTCTGTTCCAACAGGTTTTTTATATTTCTGCCCCTTTTAAATACTGTCCTCATCTTTTTATTACTGAGATTTTCCAGATCTGTAATTTCTCTGAAATTGTCCCATTCGTTTTGTATGATATTCCTGATGACTCCCGAATTGGCACTATACTCGGTGATGAAAGCTTTATTAAAATCAAATTTAGGTTCAGTAGTATCAATAATACTAAATATATCCCCTGAACCCAAAATAGGCTTATACTGACCACTTCTGCCTAAGTCCACTTCTTCCCTGATATGGGAGATGAATTCATAAGGGTAGCCCCTTTCTTGGAACATCTGGAATAACTTGTGACATTCTGATTTGTAATCATCTTCCTCTGATGTCATACGGGATAATCTGACTAGTTGTCCCTTCACTATACCTCTCTTTTGGTATAATGGATGGCTACTGTTAAAGTGAATATAACTGTTGGAAAAGGTGGGTTTCCTATAGATGTTAGATCTAAATTTTCCTGATTCTATACTAAGTAAAACATCTAGGTACTCCACCTTTCCTTCCTGTATTTGATAAGTGAAAGTTAAAAAAGAGGTAGTGGAGGCCAGGTATTCCATAAATAGAGTAATGGTGTAGTCAGAACCTGTCCAAAAAATACAAATGTATCCAGAAATCTGAAATAGGCCACCCAGTGTTCCTTAAATTCACAATTAAGTACATATTTGTTTTCCCAGACTGATAAAATGATATCGGCATATGTAGGGGCACAATTGGCCCCCATAGCCACCCCCGTGGTTTGTTTGTAATATTCTCCTGAAAAATATAAGAAATTGTTTTTTAGAACCAATTCCATTAGTTCCAGGATCAAAAAGATTTCATTAGCATTGGCCTTGGGGCAAGATGTTAAAGCTTCCTCTAACCATATAAGTCCAGTTTTGTGTGGTATAACGGAAAACAAATCCACTACATCTATTGTTAAAAATTTTAAATTGGGAACTAATAAATTTAGAGTGACTTTTTTCAAAAATTCCCAGGAGTCTTTCAATAAATGGTTGGCCTTAGGCCAAAGATTCTTGAACTTCCAATCAAGAAATTTAGAAAGAGGGGAAATCTTTGAACCCTGCTCTGCTACAATGGGTCTGAGAGGGGGGTCATGTATATCCTTATGTACCTTAGGTACCCCAAAAATAGAAGGCACTCTAGGAAAAGAATTATCCAAATAGGTGTAAGTACTGAAATCAATAACATTTTGATCAAAAAGATCTTTAATAGCTATATTAATTTTCATATTAGCAATATTAATTTCGTTGAGGGATACAGCTGTATATCGAGAATCATTATTCAAAAGAGCATGCATTTTGCCATTGTATATAATCTTATCCATGATAACTGTACCACCCCCCTTGTCTGGCTCCATTACTCTAATATTAGGGTTATGCCCTAGTTCGTATAACAAAGAACTTTCTTGTGTAGTCAAATTAACTTGATATCCACTATTTCTGAAATTGTTTCTGATTTTCAATTCCAGCCTGTTCTCTAAATTTCTAAGCTGTGGATGTAAGGGTGGATTGTATATAATGGGCCTCTGAGGGGAGGTGGAATGTGCCAGATGGCCTGTCCCTAACAAATTCTCTAAATTGAGCTTTCTAATAAAAAGGGTTAGCTCCATAATAACACTAGTAATATTGCTGTTTCTCCGGGGTATATATTTAAACCCTTTAGTAAAAAGATCAAAAAAAGTGTCAGTAATTTCCAAATTGCTGTAGTTATAAATAGAATAGCCTTCTCTAGTGAACACATGACTATATTCATAACTATTGACTAGTTGTATTCCTGATGTTCTTGTTGCCAAAGCAGGGGTTTGTTCTGGTACAAATTCCTGTTGTGACCCCCCCTCCCCCTCCCCCTGTGGGGGTGGCGAACCGGCGAAAAATGGTTGTCATTGTTAGAATTATGCTGATTGCGTATTCTTTCTGATCTCCTAGGCAGAAACTCTGTCTCACATTCGTATCCCCTATCCTCTTCAAAATCATCTAAACCTGAACCTTGTTCTATAATAGGTACAGGTTTAGGACATTTATAAGCATGTCTATGGTTTGTGGGAGGAGTGGGGTAGTGACATCCATCTTGATATTCTCTAATATCCCTGTCAAGTTTTTTGTACTTTCTGTTCAAAATATCATCACATTTACGATCAACCTCTTTTCTGATTTTGTAATATTTCTGTTTTTGAGTGTCAACATTGAATAATAAATCAGTAACAATAGCCTGATTATGAATTTCAATGTCACCATTAAGCAAAACAATATCTCTTTTGTTTTGATGAATGATAGCTTGTACAATGTCCAAACCACATTTGTCAAAAGCTGCTATTAGTTCCGAGTGGAATTCACTACCAGCAACAACATTATTTGGGTATTTGTATACCCATAATCCCTTGGGCACTATGCGCTTCCTGAGGCATTTGTTTAGGTACATATTGTCAAGAATCAAACCCCTGTACCTGTATAATGAAGACTCACGCGCCGCCGTGGAATCCACAAAAGTTCTATTGGTTTCGGAAGCTTTACGATGGTCTTCCCGAAAGTCAAAAGTAGGTACTGCCTTGTACCATGTATAAAAACTAGAAGGCGGTGTGTGAATAACTGGGTTACCCTCAGGTGGATGTGCCGACTCCCCATGAGTAGAACACAGAGCTTGTGGCATTCTGTGAAAGTCAGTGGAATGCGTATTACTTCCGCGACTCGAAGTGGAATGAAATCCATTAGTGGATGAAACTCCAGGGGTAGGTTCAGAAACATTGTCTTTGGCACCAAGAACAATATTGGGACCAGAGAGGATGGATTGTAGCCCCTTTCCCAGAGGCAAAAGAATGTCAATAAGTTGGCTAAGCTGACCTGTGAGCTTTTGCATTTCGCCCACTTCTGAGCGAATAGAAGGTTCAAGGATATCGGTGGTTCTGGCTTCCCCCGTAGAGGCTTCCATAATAGACCAAATAAACAAAAAGAAAGCCAAACACTGGTAAAACAAACAAGCCACAAAAAAACAGTGTACGGAGGTGACAGACCACCAATAAATATCCAGATGGAATCCAAGCAGCTTTATTGTGACAAAGGCAAATAAACGAAGGCAAATTCCAATATAAAGTGCATTTTCGTCAATACTGTGACTTCCTCAGATACAATTAGAGAATGAAATTCAAGAGATTTTATACATGAATTTGATTCCAATCAAATTGTAACATCTGTAACGTAGGACACCAGTCATCGTGTAAGCACCATTCCTAAGTCATACTGAAGACCATGCTGTTGATGTAATTAATAGCCTGTCCATAACTGTACGTATTTCACACAGCAGCAATAATAACTTTTTGAAATAAGAGTAACTTTTACAAGAACTACTAGGTATAAATTTGACAAACACATCTATTTTTTGGGGGGGGGGGGGGCTCCTGCGTCATCTCTGTGGGAGCTTTGCCAGTAGCATCCATTAAATCAACATTGTTAACATCAAGGTTGCACTATGATAAGTATCAACAACCTCTCTGAAGTCTGTCATTCCAATGTCAGTCAAATGAGATGTTGCCACATCCATGTTAATTAGGTTAACGATGTACCATTTAAGTGACTGCATTTTAAAGTGCCATTTATCTGTACTTTTAAAAAGGTTTTAATCCTATAAGATTCTGTGTAATGTTAAGAGAAATTAACCTGACAATTGAATTTATGCTGATATGTGGCTACTTTTTAACAGTAAGGAAACAATGGCATTAATCAAATGATCAAGCAACATACAAGCAGCACAAGCCCTGGTGAGTCTTTGATGTCATCAGAACTTGAAGTATGATGCTAAAGGTAACCTCTTCTCCTTTACTTTCACTACCATCCCTTGGTGGTGTTGACTTTACTGCAATGTTAACATCAAACTGTAGAGGCTGCACTTGCTGTTAGTCACATCATATTAATAACTGCAGTACTGCTACGTACCTTAACCCCTCGATGGAATCGATGCAGTACTGCTATTAATGCCACAGGCCATCAAGGAGAGCTGGAAGGCAAGGCACAACCCTCTGCACCTGTTGTTAAATAGTATCTTCCAGATACAGGGTTCAGACAGGTCTTTGTCTCCTATCATTTGTGGTGAAAGGGGAGAGGCAGTACCAATTGCATTGCTGCACTTGAGGAAAGTTGATTTATGGATCAGGAACAGAACACCAGAGTGAAAGGCAATGTGAGGTACTATGTATATGGTTAGCTACATGCAAAAAAAGCATACTCGGAGTCTGGGCAGAACATTGCTTCAGCGAACACATAGAGACAACTACAGGAGACAGTGAGCTGTATATAAGCACAAACACAAAAATAAAAGTGAAACAAAGATTAAACATGCTATCAATGCATGATATTAAACAATAAAAATGTGTAACACTGTGGATAAAATATATTTTTAAAGACAAAAATATAACAAGAAGTGAATGACCAGAATAAATGCTGTTTACGCTACACACAGTGTAATATATATATATATATATAT
>NC_056730.1:1135017872-1135147872 GCF_019279795.1 Protopterus annectens
CTGGTTGGGAGGGAGTTCCAAAGCCTACCAATGGAGTTGGTGTAGAGAGCATCACCTCCAGAGTTATTAGATTTGACGGTTTGTACCCGGACAGTTTTAGAAGATCTGAGGCAGGTTAGGTTGGAGTAGGGGGTAAGTATTTTATTAAGTGAGGGTGTTGTCTGGTTGGTTAATTATCTTAAATGCCTCAGTGAGTTGGTTGATTTTGAGAATATTGGGCAGTTCTAACCATTCAAGTGCCTTTAGATTTAGGCAGTGGTGGGTTCGATAAGGCGTCCCTGTTATGAATCTGGCTATATGGTTATAAGCTGTAGAAAGTTTATTTAGCTCAGTCTTGTTGAGGAATGAAAATATTGGGGAGGCATAAAGGAGGGTTGAAAGGAGATGGGTGCGAGCTATAGTTAGTTTGGTGTGTGGGGTTAGGAAGTTATTTATTCTGTACATGGAGCCTAGTTTCTTATTGACAGAGTTAATGGTTAAGCTGATGTGTATGTCAAATTTGAGCTTATGGTCGATGGTCACACCAAGTAGTTTGGTGTGGGAGACAGGCTCTATGATGGTTCCATTGGTAGAGATCACGTGGAAAGTAGGGTTGTTGGCGTTTGGAGGTTCTTTACCTTGGCCGATGGATGCAGAGGGAAAAATAGCAGTAACTTGGTTTTAGTAGGATTTAGTAAGAGTTTTAAATCTGAGAACCATTTTTCAACTATAGTAAAGCACTGCTGGGTTGAAACTTGGAGTTTGGTGAGGGAGATGTCTGAGCAGATCAGGGTGGAGTCATCTGCATATTGAATACAAGAGGTTCTAGGGATGACTGAGTGAAGATCATTTATAAAGACAGAGAAGAGAAGGGGACCAAGTATAGAGCCTTGGGGAACACCAATGTTATTTGGGAGTAGATCGGATAGCTTGTTTTGCCATTGGACGGCTTGTTTTCTACCAGTGAGGTAAGCATTGAACCAGCTGATAGCGAGGTTACTAAGACTTAGTGTTTTCAAGGTGTGGAGCAGGAGTTGGTGATTGACCATATCGAAGGCTTTTGACAAGTCAAGAAAGAGAGCGGAGGATATTAATTTGTTGTTACGGTTGCTGTTGAGTGAGTCCACGAAGAGAGAAGGGCAGTGGTTGTGCTATGATGGGGCGAAAACCATGCTGGGTGTGGGACAATAGACTATTTAGGGTGAGGTAGTTTATGAGCTGTTTATGAACACACCGTTCCATAATTTTGGCTAGTGGAGACAGTATAGCAATGGGTCTGTAGTTAGATGTGTCTGTAGAGGTCCCGCCTTTGTGAAGAGGGATGATATAGGAAATTTTCCAAATAGAGGGAATGGTAGCTTCAGCTATGGTTCTGTAATCAAGATTGATATGGGGTATGCTATGGCATCTGATGCGATTTGTAAGTAGTCTGCTGGGAGTTGGTCCGCCGCCAGGGTGGTTGGTTTGAGCTTTTTCAGAAGGGTACGTATATAGGAGGTGGATATTGGCTGTAAGTTAAAGGAGGGGTGGTCTTGGTCATTAGTTAGGGTTGCTGGTGGGGGGGTAGAGGAAAGTTGACTGGCTAGTGATTGAATAGTCTCGGTAAAAAAGAGTTAAAGGTGTTGGCTATTACTTCTGGATGTTTCCCAATGAGTTTCTCAGGGGTGGGAGTGGTGGATTTGCCAGGATGGAGGAGATTATTGAATCCAGCCCAAAATTTCTTTGGGTTATGCTGACGTTTATCCTGGAGGTGACAGAAATAGTGTTTTTTATCTGTAGTAATGGCAGTTTTAGTTGAGTTTCTAAGCTGTTGAAACTTAATGCGATCTAGGGGAGATTTGGTAACTCTCCATTTGTTCCAGGCTTGGTCCCAAAGTTTAATTTTAGTTTTGGTGTCTCCTGTTAACCAAGGTGCAATTGCATCTTGGTTCTGATAAGTCGCTTTGGGGCGTGGGAGTCAAGTATCTTAAGGAAAGTGTCGTTAAAATAAGAGACGCTCTCTTCTAGCGATAAAGTTTTTAGGATGGACCAATTACAAGATTTGAGTTCTGCAAGAAATTGGTTAGGGACAAATTTCTTGTTGTTTCTAATTAGTCTGGTTGGGGGGAGGTTAGTAGGTGGGCATTTGAGTTTTCTGATATAAGTAATAAGGTGGTCACTAAGGTCGTTGGAAAGGGTCCCAGTGGTATAGTTGTTTTTACCCTTGTTGGTAAGAATCCAGTCAATAATACTCTCTTTTGTTGAGTGTTTCCTATTCTAGTGGGAGATAGAATATTTTGGGAGAACCCATATAGGTTGATAGGGTGGGGATTTATGTGTTTGGAGTAGAGGGACCAGTCAATGTTGAAGTCTCCTAGTATTATGGTTTCTTGAGGGAAATTAGTGGCTAACCAGCTGAGGGTTTGCTCTAGGTTTTCTAAGTTCTTTCCTGGTGGTATATAGATTACTACAAGGTTAATGCTTTTTTGACTGTTTAAGCATAGTTTTAGGGCAATCAGTTCTAGGTTGGAGACCTTAGGGGTTGGAGTGGATTCCTTATGACGTTCAGTGAATTTTTAAATATAACAGCTGTTCCCCACCCTTTTAGTTAACCGGTCAGCCCTAAGAATATTATACCCGGTGGGATAATTTCTTCATCCTTGGTGCTTGGTTTAAGCCATGTTTCCGATAGGCACATAATGTCAGGGAGTGGGTAGCTAGCAACGCATGTAAGTTGTGAACTTTGTTATTAATGCTTCTTATATTGAGGTGAAATATAAGGAGAGAGCCAGCAGAACTTCCGCGTAGTTAGAGGGTATAGAGCTTCGGGTGGTGCTAGGGCCTGGGTTGGGGTGGATATCGCCATCTTTAGTGATACAAACTTTCAGGTGGTCTAGTAGTCTTTGGAGCTTAAATAGTAATTTTAGATTGGTTTTAGTTGTGGTTTTCTTGGGGTGGTAGAGGGTGGGATGGACTATCTTTGAGCCTAGGGTATTGGTAGAGTAAAGTGAGGGAGAGATAAGATTGGAGGGATAGTTTGAATGAGAGGAGGTTTGTCTTTTGGGGAGGGGAATACCTGAGAGTGTGTGAGTTTCGTATTTAGTTAAAAGATAAGGAATAAGAAGGAGTGGTACTATAAAGGGGATGCTAGAGTATGTATTTTTGGCCATGATATAGTGATAGGACAAGAAGAAATATGTTTAATAGTATAGAGAGTCAGAAATGTGGGAGGGGAAAGTGACAAAGTGGGAGACAGTTGTGGTTGGTGGAATGGAATATGGGATGGGCTAGATGACCTAATAAAAGTAGAGGTAGTGGGGGCGGGTGGAATAAGGGGGCAGGGTGGGGAGCGGAGCGAGCCCGAGCGAAGCGGAGCGGGGATTACACCACAAGAACTCAGCAGGGTCCTAAAGGTATCTGGTTTTAGGTGCAGTAGTCAATTTTTAAAAGTAAATGCTTGCCTTTTTCCCTGGATTTACTGTTTGGGAATAAATTTACAGAGGCTGATTTTATGTGAGGTACTGTCTGATTCCCGCCAACGGAGCACGTCCTGACTAGGAAGTGTGGCTCAAGAATTGTTATTTACCCTAAAACTCTTTGGGTGTTTTACATCTATTATCAGTTAATTTATAGTAGTTGGTAGGTGCATTCGCACTTGGAGGGAGTCCGTAAGATCAGCGTAGGTAGTCTAGGTGCCACGCGGTGAGCAGTTAGCTTGGGGGGCTAACTAGGATCTAAATAGGGGAGAGAGACAGTGATTTAATTTAAAAGATGTTCCAGTTCTTCCTCACTATATTGCAGATATCACTAGTATTACTGCTATAGTTTAACATGACCTGCGGGACTTTGCATAAAGCTTCATTGCTCTTTTTGACCTCACCCCTTTCAAAAGCTCTTGAATGGCAGGAATATCATTTAGAGGCTTGTATCCAATATGGCATTGTTCCGAGGGGTATGCGGATACTTTGTATGCCAGCACAAGGTGACCGCTACCCGGAACTTTTGGCCAAATGGCAAACTATCAACATTGAGACTAGTTTTAAGTACATGTCCTTGCTGAATGAGTTCTTTTCTCCGGAGTTGGATAATTTAAAAAAAGAAGTGACTGAATTGCAACATAAGCTTGAAGCTGAGTTTAGCGATGGGCCATATAGTGAACGCATGGAAGCACTATATGTTACCTTTACTGAGAATGACGATAAATTGAAAAAACAGAAAACGGGTAAATTACAAAGAGATTTCCTGGACTTCACTAATGGGAACATCTTCGTATGGCCCAGGGCCAATGAAAATAGATCGATGGTGAATACTGCTAGGTGATTGGCAGATTCAACCAGGAGGGGAGGCAGGAGTGATGCGATGACGATGATGACGAACATAGCATCTGAATGTAACACGTTTCCCACGCCGTTTCAGAAGGAGAAGGAGAGTGGTATCGGAACGCGTTTTGTGACAGCCAATATAACAACACATGAATCAAGGGAAGAAGAACCAACGGCTGACTTGGCTGATGAACAAACGGACACGGAATCTATTCGAGTGCAGGAGGGTCCTGCCAGTGTCACGACTGATGTGACAAACTCAGGTACCAGTTTAAATCATGATGTAGGTACCTGCTCTTCACAACAAATTGTCGTAGTGAACTCTAATTCAGATGGCAATTCCTTGGGGGCACGCCCCAAGATACAAGGAGCGAGCCACAATAGTAATAATTTTTTGGGACTGTTACCAGCACCGGTCAAAAAGAAAGGTCCCTGGAAGCGGTCAGTAAGCGAGGACAGGGGGACCGACAAGAGAAGAAAAATTTGGGACTGACTGCTGATAATGATATGGGTATTGTTACTAACTTATCATCTTATGTTTTAAACTCTAGAGAATTAGAGGTGTTGAATAAGGGATTAACCTTTATTCCGAGCAAAATGGTTGTTATGATGAAATGTTGATAGATATTATGTTATACTGCAGGAATGTGTCACTGAAGTTAATGTATGGTAACAGTAATGAGAAGGATTATTCCCTTAGAAAACCAAGTGGTTTTGTCCCGCAATTAACATCAAGTTTGAATTTGTTCGTTAGTGCATGTGAGAAAGATATGATAGATTACTACAAGGAAGCAGACTTTAAGAAATATCACAACTTATCTGCTGAACAAAGGATAGCACTGAATAGTCTCATTGCCAACAGGGACATTGTGATAAAAAATGCGGATAAGGGGGGTGCCATTGTCCTTATGGACACGACATGGTATAACAACAAATTGAATGAGCTATTACAAGATAGTAACACGTATCTACTCATAAATCCCCTAACTGTAAAAAGTATTGTAGATAGGGTGAATATTCAATTAAATGCTCTATTGTTTGAAATGAAAATTTCTGAGGAAACTTATCAGTTCCTCAAAATAGAGAAACCAGTTATTCCGATCTTTAAAGCACTACCGAAGATACATAAATCTATCCAAAACCCACCCCTTAGACCGATAGTATCTGGGAGGGGATGGGTTACGGAGAATGTGTCGATATGGGTGGAACACACTTTAAAACCCTATCTAGATCAAATGGATAATGTGTTGAAAGACACAGCACATTTTTTAAGGCTACTAGGTCAATTGAATAAATCCTATAGTAAGAATTTACTGATGGTCACTATGGATATTCAAAGTCTATTCACTGTGATTGACAACAAGTTTGGTATTGATAGTGTACAATTGCTCCTGGGTGACCTAGGAGTTAGTGATGATAAGTCATCACTCATTACATCACTATTAAGCATTGTTTTGGAGAATAATGTTTTTCTGGGAGGTAATGGCATATATAGACAAGTGCAGGGGGTCGCCATGGGGACCCCCTGCGCAAATACATATGCAAATTTGGTTCTCTCTCAATGGGAAAGAACACATGTCATCAACAATGAGGAATGGAGACGTCAACTACAGTTATATCTACGTTTTGTAGATGACATTTTTCTTTTGTGGGATGGGACAGAGGAAGAACTAGATGAGTTTATTAACCACTTACACTCCACTACGAAGTTTTTTAGGTTTTCCATCAACATGTCACGCAGTTCCATAGATTTCTTAGATGTATGTGTACAACAGGATACAAAAGGCTTTAGATCCAAGCTACATAAGAAAGATTGCTGGAAGAACTCACTCTTGGCATTTGACAGCATGCACCCTAGATATACATATCGCAACATAGTACAGGGGCAGGTGAGCAGGGTCTCTAGGTTATGTCTTCTAGAATCAGATTTTGAAGAGGAGACGACTAGACTTAAGGAGAACTTTAATGATAGGGGCTACAAGCAGAATTTGGTAAATGAAACTGTGGAAAGAGGTAGATCCAAGCGATTCACGGATTATAAGCCCTGGATTTCAAGAGCTTTTGAAAGGGGTGAGGTCAAAAAGAGCAATGAAGCTTTATGCAAAGTCCCGCAGGTCATGTTAAACTATAGCAGTAATACTAGTGATATCTGCAATATAGTGAGGAAGAACTGGAACATCTTGACCAGTGATAGTACACTGGGGGGCATAGTGGGACCTCAGCCCACTTTTAGGTATAGAAGGAATAAAACTTAAAGGATCTACTATGCAAGGAACCTTCCGTGCCAAATGTGTCTTATGCTTTACCATACTCAACAGGAACGAGTAATTGTGGATTATGTAAAGCTTGTCCCTACATAAATAAAGATACTGTTTTTATACATCCCATTACCCAAAAAGTGTTTCACTTTAAAGGAAGAGCAACCTGCCGTACAACCAACATAGTATATTTAGCAGAATGCTGTCAATGCCAAGGTTTTATGTGGGTAAGACGAATAGCATGTTCAAAGTAAGGATTCTTCAGCATCTTTCCAGTATTAGGAATAAAGATGAAAGAAATGCGTTATGTAGACATGTGATTTTGTATCCCACACATACATTTAAATTTAGGGTTATTGTAAATGTTAAACCCAGCACTAGGGGGGGCGATATTGTGCTTCAAACAGAAACTGTAGAAACAAAATGGATTGCTAGCTTAATGGCAAACAGGAAGCCAGGTTTAAATGATTACATACCAATTAAGCCTATTTTGAAAAATAGGCGTGTCTTTCACTGAATGTGCTTGCTATTTCTGAATGTGATTGGCTTTTATATGTATATAAGTGAACCATCTCATTCATTTTATTTATCTGAAGAAGGGTCATCCCGAAAGCGCTTATCTTGTGATTTTAAGAATAAAGAAGATTTTTTAAGCTGTCCGCAGTGTCCAACTTTGCTTCGTTTTTCTTCATTTGTGCTACCTGCTTAAGTTGGACTTTGGCGTCTTACTGGGTATTTGTTTTCTAATATATATATATATATATATATATATATATATATATATACTTACATATACTTTTTTTTTTTTTGCAGTATATACATGCATACATTTCCTGGCTGGCATCTTCTTCCACTGCTTGGTGTAACCAGTACTGCAGTACTGACTAGGGTACGACAAGCTTTGATTGACATATATAAGCCTTTGCATGATCAATAAAAGCCAATGATCTAGGACAACAGTGTTCATTGCATTTTGAATATTAGGACACATGAGATACAAGAGCTGCATACAGCAAATGTGTGTCATAAATTCTAGCAAACCAGTTCTACAGCTTTCGATAGAAGACTTTTTTGCTCCTCGATTAGAGTTGAGGGGAGTCAGCTCAGCAGATTGCAAAGTGGCACAAATTTGGCCCTGCAGTTGCTAAGGCTGGCATCATGTGTAAAACACAGGACTAAAGCTATCAGGCAATAGAAGCATTGGGCAGGTAAATCTTTCACAGGTGTTCCAACACCAGCTGCCATCCTGTTACACAGCTAGCTTCTTCCATCTCTTCCTTGCCTTGCTGTCTGTTTGATCAAGGAAAATGGTTTGACACCTTTTGTTCATTTATGGGTTTTTCAACTAAAAATCATGACTAAACCATTTGTGGTTATTTCTCCTAGTTGTTTCCTACCTCTGGTATCCTTTTCTGTCCTATCTGGTATCACATTCTGATTTTTTTTACTTTAGAATCCTTCCTCTGTTAATGATTATTAATCCCAACCAATATTTTTGGTACTCAATCATTCAAACAGAAGAAGGAAAAAAGTTATTTCTAGATAGGTAGGCCTCTTTCCCTTGAGTTAAGCCTGTCGTTCGCTCTCTTTGGCTTTTGCCCTTTACTCTTTGCTGTGCTAGACAAGTTGTTCCACCATTGTGTCAGCGAGCAGAAGCTTCCCATTAGTATAGGCATAGCACATGCATGCACTGTTTGAAGCTACAGCACAATGTACAGAACTGCTCTGTTTTTGCAGAGTTCACCAAGCTGACATTCAGAAAAAGAAAGGGTCAGATTAAGCTTTATCTACTGAGACACTGTCTGTTTGCTGTAGATTCTTATGAAGCATCTGCTTCATCATTGTCTGTTTCCCCTAAGCAGTATTCCTCTGTGTTGTTTGCCATAATATCTTAATAAAGGTAAGTTAGCAATTGACACAAATCCACATCTTTTGGCCAGATGTTTTCAGCTGCTGTTCTTTCAAAGTTGTGGAGGTGCCAGTGTTCCATCAGATGAAATCATGGAGGCTAGGGCAATTGTTTTCACTAGTTCTTCACCAATACCACAGCTTTTGGTGGGAGTCCCAGGGATATAGCTCTGTCTCTCAGCATCGCCCTCAGTCTCGGTGCCTATGTTCATGATGACTACTGTGGTGTCTGTGTCAGCACTGCAGCAGTCAGTGGCAGTTTGCCTGATGTGTGTTCCCTCAATTAAGATGTGGTCACTACCTGTGCTACTGATTTCAAACCTGGCGTCTTTGTCCAACATCATCTTGGCCAGCATACATAGCCTCACTCTTTGTTTGCATCAGTTTCCCAGGATGTCTTGCATAGGCTCATACTATAGCTATTCCCACCTCCAGTGCTGGTGCTGATGTTAGTGTCAAAGCAGCCTCTGCTAAAGACCATGATCTTGCCACCCACTGTGAAGCAGTTCAGAGAGGCTTTAGCCCTGCTACAGACCTCTGATGTAAAATCTGATTGAAAATCAATTTTCATTCTCTGTATTCAGTCAAAAAATGTTCCAGAAACAGGTGTACAAAGAGAAGACATTCAAAAACAAAATATATTCCAATGTACTTAGCATTTGGCGGCTCAAAACTCAGCATACAATCAACAGTGCCTACAGAGGCAAGAATAAAAAAGAAAGAGGCTAGAATTTTACATAGACATGATAAAATTATGCAATTTTTGAACATCTGAGCTCCTCCTGTAGGATAATCTGCATATCTACTTAATGAAATCTGATGTGTACTCCAATTAGGAAAGCGTAGAATCAGGGAACACATCTCAGTGAATGGTTAGAAATCATTTACTATTGTGGCTGGACTTGGTCAGCTCTACATTCATCTAACTAGAGGGTATTCCTGCAAGTGTAGTATTTCCTTTATACTTCTGTACAGTATCCAGTGCCCAATCCTTCAAAAACTAATAAAAAATCTCCTTCTCTATCCATCAAACTCTGCCGCTATCTCTCCTCACAGCGCATTTTACTTAAAAACTGCAAGAGAAAATACCTAACCAGAAGGGTCAAAGCCCTGGTGTATTAACATCAAAAAGGGCCTGATCATTTATTAAGCTAGAAATTATCAATACCATGAAAATATAAAGTTTATACTTAAAACTGCTTCTCAAAGCAGCTTCACAAAATGACAGAACTCAGGTTTAACAAAGCATTTTTACTAGAAATTAAATGATAATTTTCAATGGTTGATCAGTGCTTATAAAGCTATAACATGAAATTCAACATCTACATCAAAAACATTGACTTCTGCTTTTTTTTTTACCTTCTAAGTTTGCAATGTCTTAGGATATATCTAATAATGCTATATTTCAGAATAACACCCTTCAGTCTATAGCTGTCTGTGTTACTGTTGGTAGAATTTCTGCAAATCTTGTCTTCCACTCAGAAGTGAAGTCAAAAATTTCAAATAGGTTTACCAAGCGACACTACAGCTTCCCTCCCCACACAAAGTATATCAGTATATCATGACAACCATGTCAATATTGCATCATACATCTTTTTAACATCTTACAACTACCAGCTGGCATTAACTAGTAGTCAATATTGCAATTTGACAAGCCCAGTTTTTAAAGCAGACTGGAATAATTTTGTTTTGATACATTTTTTGTGACCAGAACATGAATCCAGATCATGTACTTGAGATATTTTATACAGCCTTCACCATATACTTTAAGCTTATTTCTGTGACTCTCCACTTTCTCATCTGATGCAAGCAAGCAAAGCAAACGTGCAATACTGTGTGCTTTCTGATGGCGGTTGTTCCTGAGTAGCTTAATCTTACTGACTGGACTCCGTCAGAATCTTTCCATTCAGTTAACAATGAAGGTCGTTCTACTATGCAAATGTCTAAAAATAATATGTTCTGAACTTTTTTCAGGCTCTAATGACAAAGAATCTCATGAAATATGAACACAGACTAAACTAACTTAGAACATTTTTTGCAAAAGGGATTTGTGGAATTTACTTAAAAACAAGTATACCGATTACAAAAAAGTCAGACATCACTATCATAAGTATAATGATCTTAATTCAATGTAAATGGGATCATTATCGGTATCAGTTTTATTTTTATTTTTATTTACTTCTGCTGACTAGAATAGTCTCTCTAGACATCATTTATTTTCAGCGGAGAGACAAGTTTGCTTTGTCTTTTATTCCTCATACTGTATGTTGATCAGCACCCCCCCCCCTTGCCAATTGGTCCTTTCATTCCTCATCACCATGGTATGATGAGAAGGGTCAGCCAGGATGGGGCATCATTCAGCTAGCCATTGGGGAGGGGTGATTCTGCTTTTTGCTGCCCTATCACCAGAAAAGGGGACACTGAGTGGGCTTTAGTGAAGGGAGTCCCCTCACTTCTAAAAGAAACTTTTACTTTGAGGCAGTCCTGCCTCTCTCCTTGAAAAACAAGTGGTGGTTTCCCCAGTCTCCACCATGGAAATGACACCACATGTGCAGCAGAGTGCATGCACCCCTCACCTCCCCAGGAGAGGTGATTGGGAGATGGATATTCATTCATCCCCCACCCTGCCTAGCTCCTCCAGTACCAAGGCAACTAATGAAATCCTGGTTTCCTAGGTCAGGTATATTTTGTGCTAATGAGCCAGGCAAGGTGGTATTCATATTAAGACTTTTGGAGAATGTCCTTTAACAAGATTCTTGTGAAAACTAATATGAAAAATAAACATATGTCTGAAAGGCTATATGAAAATAGAATAAATATGGCAACTTTTTTGCTAAAACGTGAGGGAATTGAATCATTTGGGCACAACTTAACCAGTCAGAGTGCTATAAATGGTTTATAAGAGATAAATGCAGATGTGGAATAATGCACAGCATTAAGACTAAGTCACTGATCATTTCTAGTTTGTTAACGTGTTTTAGAAATGAAATCATGGAATTCACCAGAAACCTTTGAAAGCTGTAACACACTCAGGACTGTCAGGGATGAATGTAGGCAAAAGTGAAATGTACCTTTGATCAAACAGCTTTAAAAACTGTTAGAAACTTCACTTTGCCACACCTTTTTTATGTTTGTGTAAATGTTAGCGTGAAGCATATTTTATCTTTTAAAGCTGTTAAAATACTTTTGGCCCTGTTGTGAGGTGGCTTCTGTGTGTTCTGCAGTGTGAGATCCATTCACAATCACCTTACTGGTGTCAGAAAGCTGCATACAAATAATCTTTTTTATGTTTGTTTATTTTTTTTAATATCTTTTTTTTTTTTCAGTTATGGTGCATAATCAGCATACTCCATGAATTACATGGATATTATAGTACTTGTACTGTTTCAAACCATCTTTCTTATGAAAAAGTATATGTATTTCATTGAGATTACAAAAAGAAAGACATGAGTTTATTGTATACTAAGTGGAGGGATGAAACCAGGATCCCTGTTGAGAAGCAAGCACTCAAAATGCAGAGTGCCAACAAGCTAAAAAAAGACTGAAAACTCAGGAAAAGAACAAAACTCAAAGATTTCTCTTCTCCTTTGAACTTCTTTTCAGTAAGGAGATAAGCCTCCACCCCCCCATGAACTTATATATATACCAACTCCAAGATTGCCATACCTTGCGGAAGAGAGAAATGACCATCTCAGACTTAGTATATGTAAGTATACTTTTCAGCCATTCAGTCTGCATGTTTTGGAACTTGTTGTAATTGGTCCCAACATTTCAAATGGTTACCATGAAATTGTTGTAGTATAAGGGTATATATACAGGCTGGAATGCTATGTATTTATATGGGTTATTTTTTTTTTGTGATGTGAACTTTCGAGATGCTGGGTAGCAGTTGAATACATTTCAGTATTGTACTTACTTTTTAGGTTTTTTTCTATTTTTTCAATTAAAATATAATAAACAAAATTGCTCTTTGCAAAGAATGGGAATGCTAGCATGTGAGAAAATGTATAAAAGGATTAACAGCTAATTTAAAGAGGTGGTGACATTTCCTTTTTGTTCGACTTTTATGTTAAACTGTTGCTTAATATATAGGTGAAGTGATTAAAGGGATGTACTTTTTGGAAATTATTTTAATATACCACCCCAACTCTTTCTGATAAATATTGAGGGATTGGTTACAATCACCTGGGCTAACACCAATTCAAGCAAATGAATCTCAGGTTTAGTGTCTCAGCTGAAGGCAAAATGTCATGAATTCAATCCAAGAACCTTTTGGAGTAAAACCCACAGCCCTCTGACATACCTCTCAAATGTCCAGATTTTCACAGAATGTCCTGATTTTTGCCTCATATTTTGGTCTGTTCGCCATAAAATCTGTCATTTTCAGGCAAATTACTGAGGACTGAAGTCACTAAATGATAACATACATTTGATTTTCAGACTTGGCATCCTTCAGAAAAAGCATGCTAACATAAATTCTGTTATTCTAGCAAATTTCTAAATTTATTAGAACAATATTTAAAGTCTGTCCCTTTTTGGGGGCCTTTGTTTCCCCATTATTTTGGGCTATGTCCAGATTTATTACACTACGAGGTTAAGAGGTATGATCTGATCTTCCCAGTGTCAAAGATGCCTGCTGAGATACTGACACTCGTAACAGTGTAGGTACAACAGTGTTCCTCAGAAGAAAGGTGAAATAGCCCTACTGATGTACTTACTTCATACAGCGACACTTTCCAAAACCAAAGAGCTCCCACAATCTATAAATGAATTCAGTAAGAAGCAGATTATGAGCTATTTTAGCAGGTTCATTTTCAAGTAGTGAACAATTGCATTTTGTACAAGTATCACTATTTTAAGAGAAGAACCTGCCAAAAACTAGTGTTTTATAACAATGCTAATGATTAGTCTACAGCCAAATGATATTAATACAGAATAAAAAAAATTGTCATCGGATACCAACATTATTTTAGCAATGGGTGAGGGTATCACAGGATTTATCTATGGTTGGTGTGGTTTGATCATGAGGGTGAAGCTCAACTGATCAAACAAAGCCAACCACAAGTCAGTCCTGTGACACTCAGTGATGGGAGTAATATATTACAATATGTTATATATTACTGTAATATATTACAATTTCTAGTAACTAGTAATATAACTAGTTACTTTTTCAAAATAGTAACTAGTAATAGTAATATATTATTGTTTTAGTAACTAGCAACTTAAATATGCATTACTTTTCATTTACTTTTGCTTAAACCAGTGGTTTTCAACATGGGCGATATCACCCACTAACAAGTCATGGAAAACTACAGGGGGCCCTATGTAGTATGGATAGTAATCGGATGTTAGCAGGTAATAGAGACTTTGAGGTGGCAATATGGATACAAATTACAACATAATGTTGGCACAACTCATAGCAGACAGCATTCATAATAGATTAGAAGTAGTCTGGAGCAAAATTTACTATTATTTGTTTAGCACTGCAAGGAGGTGAAAGCTAATGATGACCAGACTCCGGCCCTGCCCTGGTACTGTGGGACTCTCACCCACCAAAATGCCACCTAACACTGGAACAATTCTAGCCTGCTAGAGATCATATCCTTACCTTGCTGTATAATAAAAGGCACTGGTTCTCCATACCACCATCAATCGGAATCACACTCATCACTCATGGGTTTAACACCCAACGCCCCAACCCACTGCACCAAGCAGGACTCTTTAGGTGGATCTATGATGAACTAATTTTTGTCTTGACAATTTTTTGTTATGTTCTATTTAAAATTCTTTTTGGTTTTGATTTTTAGTTGTTGAAAATAGACAAAATGTGATAGGTTTTTAGAGGTCTTGTGCTGCTGGCTGGTTTAGTTTAATTATTATTTGTGACTTTCTAGCTATAAAGTCTAGTCTTCTTCCATCACCACAGTGGATCTTGTCTGCAGAACAAGTGGCAGTAGAGTTTTACGTTGTCGAGTTGGTAGTGTATGTGTTGTACCTTTAAAGCCACTGTAGTTCGTGGGCATGTGCATATAAGTACTGAGCACGTACAAGCAGAGTGCCATTTTGTGTAAGCAGCTGGAGTGAAAGCATGTATGTGTATAGCCGTCAGTCAGTTAGCTTGTTCATTTAAGTTTTATGTTTTAGTCATCCATCCGAATGTGTTTGTGTGTAATAAACATCTTAAATGAACACCCAAGCCTCATTGTTTTATTTGAATGCACAAGATGAGTGACACGGTCTCAGAATGGGATCCAAAGTCAAAACTTCTTAAAACCATTAGACGCACAGACAGAAATGGAGGAATATACAGGAGTGGCTCAAATGACTCACAAACGACTCATAAACAGGTCAGAAAATATTTCCAGGTACTTAAACTCTTTTAAAAGATCTTTCCCTCAAATAATATAAAGCAAACCATTCAAAACTTTCAAAATGGATTACTGAATAAACAAAATGTTTGAAATTATGATATATTGATAAAAGTACTTGAAATAATTACAGAAACATTTGAAACAATATCCGAATCATATAAAATGTTTGAAAAAGAGAAAACAACTATATTTTTTACAATGTACCTCTTTTTCCCATTAACTAAAGCTATTCAAAGTGCCTAAAGTGTGCCAAGTGTTGGAAGTGTATGCAGTATTACAGTTCGGTCTTTTCAAAGAGTACAGTTATTTCAAAGAGTCTGTTGTGCAGTTGAATATAATTACAAGTATTTGGTGTGTGTTTGACACTTATTTGGTATGGCAGAGGGATTTCACAGACCTAGCCCACTTGTGTTTGATAATAATATTGTTAAAAACTGGAGAATGTTTGAGCAAGAATATAACATTTTCATACAGGCTGCTTTTTCTGATAAAGACGCATGTACAAAAGCATTTATTCCGCTCAAATTAGCTGGTTCAGAATCCATTGAGAGAGAACATTAATTTGTGTATGCATCTGCTGTTTATGCAGAGGAGGGGGAAGACCGCCATATTGTGGTACAGGCTGAAACGCAGGAAGACTCTGAGTACTGAAAACATAAATTCTGAAAAATGTGCAACCCTCAAATGAATATTACAATGGAAAGGCACGTATTTTACTCAAGAGATCAAAAGCCTGGTGAAACTTTTGCAGCATATATAACTAACTTGAGAAACAAGGCAAAAACATGCAGATTTGGTAATCTGAGAGATGAACTGATAAAAGACAGGATTGTGTATGGTGTTAATAATGATCCAGTGAGAAATATTTTGCTGCGAGACAGTGATTTAACTTTAAGTAAAGCCATAGAGATTTGTCAGATATATGAGCTTACAGAAAAGCACACGAACATGCTTACAAATGAGAAAAGCATGCTTGCAGCATCTTTCAGTGCGAATGTTGAGAGCATGCAGCACGAGGTTAAGTGATATAGGCCAAAGTTGTGGCTCCCACAATGAAACCTAGGGCTGCTTTAATAAAACCCAGGCACGCACAGCAAAACTGAGGGGTAATTTATCAAAACCCATAGTAAACGTCATAATCATCTGTCATAATTATGGAGGCAGTTATGAACCTAAATGAGAAAAGTGCTTAGCTTATGATCAGCAATGCAACAGATATTAAAAAGTGGAATAATTTCAGTAAGCTTTGTAAATCTAAACAGGCTTTTATTAAGAGAGAGCATTCCAAGAAGTAAGTTGATCAAGTAAAAAGCTGTGACCCTATGTTTTATGTTGATGTAGTCTCTGTGCTTGAGGAATAGGTTAATGCAGTAGATTTGTTGGCAAAGAGCGAAGTATTTTGTACTGTACTGATTAATGAGAGACCTATAGAGCTCAAAGTTGATACTAGTTCAAAATGAATGTTATATGAGCAGAAATGTTTATTAAGGCAAAAGCAGGTGAAAAACTTTATTTGGCAAAGTGTGCGAAGCTTGTTGCTGATGGTGGTGAAGAGATTCAAACTGAAGGCTCAGTCATGCTTTCATGCTTTCATGCTATTCTGCTGGGAACAGCCATGACTTGGAGTTTTATGTAGTCAAAAGACAAGTGCAGTCATTTTTAGACCTCAAAGATAGTTTGAAAATGGGACTGATTTCATTTAATAAGGAAGTCCACCATGTAAGCATCAACAACAATGGAGGTTTCACACAGAATATTTTTCTGAATATGCTATTTTCAAAGACGAGCTTGGCAACTTCCAGCTGTATACTTCATGAAGTTAGACCACGAGGTAAGCCAAGTTGTCAGACCAGCACGGAAGGTTCCAGTAGCAATTGTTGAAGGCAAAGTAAAAACAGAGCTAGACACAATGGTGCATTTAGGGGTAATTTGTCCAGTAGAAGAATAAAACTCAATGGGTATCCTCTTTGTAGTAGCTCATAAGAAAAGCTCAGATGACATTCGAATATGTATTGATCCAAGAGATTTGAACAATGCACTGAAACAACTTTATCGTCCAATATGTACATTTGAAGAAGTTGCTGCTCTCATGCCAAATGCCACTGTTTTTTTTCTGTCTTAGATGCAAAAAAGTTAATTTTGGCAAATTTTACTTAATCAAAATCTTCCTTGCTAACCACTTTCAGTACATCATTAGGAAGGTACAGATTTTTGAGAATGCCATTTGGCATAAATTTTGCCAGTGAAGTCTTCCAACATGTGATGCAGAAAACTTTTTCTGGATATCCATGTGCTGTTACAATAGATAATATTCTTGTAGAAGGCAATGGTGAAGTTGAACATGATAGAAACTTCAGGAAAGTTCTAGATCATGCTTGTGAAGGCTTGTGAAGTGAATCTTAAACTGAATTTTCAGAAATGCAAATTAAGGCTAAAAGAAGTTACTTATGTGGGTCATTTGTTTACCAGTCCAGGCTTACGACCAGATCAGTCCAAGCAAGCTGCAATTCCTGAGATGCCAGCCCCAAACAATGCCACATCTTTACAATGTTTTCTTGGCATGATCAACTATTTAGGCAAGTTAATTCCTGATTTAAGTGAGCTTTCAGCACTGCTATGAGAGCTGACATGCAAAACTGTAACTTGGTCCTGGATGGAACACCACCAAGAGCATTTGCTGTCCTGAAACAGGAAATTGCCAGTCCACTGACTTTAGGATATTATGATGTTCACAAACCTGTAACTCTTTTCCTGTGATACTTCAAAATATGGTCTTGGTGCAGTAATTCTTCAAGAGGGTATACCAGTAGCCTATGTGTCCAAAACTCTAACTCAAATTGAGATGCAGTATGCACAAATTGAAAAAAAGAGTCATTGGCAATAGTGTTTGCATGTTTGAAGTTCAGTGATTATATTTATGGCTGATCTATCCAGATTGAAACTGATCACCAACCTCTGGTTACTATTTTGAGAAAACTAAATGCACACAGCTCCAGCTAGATTGCAATGCATGATGTTAAAATTGCAAAAGTACAATTTCAATATGGTTTACACAAAAGGCAAACTTCTTTATCCTGCTGATACTGTATCCAGATCACTCAGACAAACCACTGACTAGCATAACAGTGAGAAAGCTGATTTTGAAGTTATGTGAGCAATTTTTCTTCCACACATCTTGGTGAGCCTAGAAATCAAACAGCTTCTGATCCAGTTCTCCAGAAGCTTAACCATTTAATCAGTCATGGAAGGCCAGCAAAACAATCTTGTTTACCAATAGAAATGCAGCAGTATTTTCCTTATAGAGATGAGATTTTGATGGAAGATGGTACCATCATGAAAGGTCCAAAAGTGGTAATTCCAAAATCCTTGCAACATGAGTATATTAAAATCTTGCACTGAGGTCACCTGGGAACTGATTCTACCAAAAGAAGGGGGAGAGGACTAATATTTTGGCCATCTATGTCAAAAGATATTGAGAAGGAAATCTCAGCTTGTTCAATCTGCAATAGTACTAAAACACGCCAACAAAAAAAAAACACTTCAGCTGAACCAAATTCCTGAACTACCTTGGTCGACAGTAGCCAGAGATATTTTTGAATGAAATGGTCAGCATTATTTGGTATTAGTAGGCTCTTATTCAAATTGGTTTGAGATTGACCTACTTCCTAACCTAACTTCCAGTACTGTCATTATGAAATTGAAGAGACATTTTTCTGTCCATGATAGTCCACACAAAGTCATTTCTAACAATGGTGCACAGTTTACAAGTCAGCAGTTTAAAAGATTTACTGAGACATGGGACTTTGTTCACATTACTAGTAGTCCTGAGTGTCCACAATCTAATGGCTTGGCTAAACATGCAGTTCAAAGTGTGAAACAGTTGTTGGAAAAATCCAAAAGAGACAAAACTGATATTCTCAATTTGCTTAGTCTCAGAAACATTCCTCGAGACAATTTACTTGGTTCATCTGCTCAGAGATTGATGTCGAGACAAACCAGAACTACTCTACCAGTCAGTAAGAATTTGCTGATTCCAAGTGCTAAAAACAACAAAGCAGTAAAAGTTCAACTCATGAAAAAGCATTTGTCACAGAAATTCCTTTATGACAAAACAGCAAACCTCTCAAACCATTAAAAGGAGACATAGTGAGGATGCAGACAGCAAAAAGTTTTGATCGAGTAGCACTTGTGAAACACCTATGTGAGGAACAGAGATGGTACATCATTGAGTCACAAGGAATGAAATTCAGATGGAATTTTAAACATTTATTGCTGGTATCTGAGCCAGTATTACATCTTGCCTGTAACTGAGACTCTAATTCTCAGCGTATGCTATTGAATGTTCCTGTTCCAGAGAACAATTAATTTTTTGTTCCTGTTCCTCAAAGTGCCCCTGATGTTTCTCATGAAGACCATTCCCCAGTAACTGGCCCTGTTGCTAAACCCAGTACTGATTATTATATAACGAGGTCAGGTCATATCTCAAGACCTAATCCTAGATACACGGCAACCTAGACATGATTGTTATTGCTTGTGTGTTGATAAAATTTGCATGAGTTTCTGATTATTAGTTTTCATTTGCATGACAAAATTATTGTCATTTTTCATTTGCATGAAAAGAATTATTGAAGTGGGAAGATGTAGATCATAGTGTGCTTGTTGTACCTTTAAAGCCATTATAGCTCATCGATAGTACTGAGCATGTGCAAGCAGAGTGCCATTTTATGTAAGCAGCCAGAGTGAAAGAATGTATGTGTGTAGCAGTCAGTCATTTAGCTAGTTCATTTAAGTTTTATGTTCCAATCATCCATCATGATGTGTTTGTGTGTAATGCACAATCATCCAGGCCTCGTCTTATTTGAATACACAAGACAAGCAACAGGGAGGACATGCAGACTCTGTACAGAAAGCAACCCAGACGAGAACTGAACCAGAGACCTAAGTATTTTAACTGTTAATTGCTATTCATCATCATTGTAA
This sequence comes from Protopterus annectens, assembly GCF_019279795.1. Lineage (NCBI taxonomy): Eukaryota > Metazoa > Chordata > Ceratodontiformes > Protopteridae > Protopterus > Protopterus annectens. The sequence goes on from NC_056730.1 coordinate 1,135,037,670, forward strand.
CATTGTGCATACAACATTAATAATACACTTGTATGCATGTGCTTACTTGTGTGAGTAAATCTCACTATTATAATTAATAGACTATACTTACGTAAAAATAATATATTACTATTACTAGTTACTTTAGTTAGTAACTAGTAATATTACTTTTTTTAGAAAAGTAATAAGTAATAGTAATATATTACTTTCACTGAAAAGTAACCTGTAATAGTAACTTATTACTTTTATAAGTAATTAACACAGCACTGGTGATAACCACACACAGGAGTGGACTATTGCTATTATACAATGATATTATATAAGAAAGGAATTGTTTATCTTTCTTATATAATGTAATTGTATAATGGCACTTTATTCTTTTTCCATCTTTTCTCCTCTTTACTGATATACTGTGCAGGAATTACATCTCCGTGCTTGCACAATACATTAGTGCAGTACAAGACAGGGAATGGAGAAAAGAGCTTATCCACCACAGTTTGTGTGTGTGTGTGTGTGTGTGTGTGTGTGTGTGTGCATGCGAAATTCTAATCTCTGGTTTTAGTGACTGACACAAATCCTTAGTGATTTACCAGAAAATCAAATATCTGTAGCAAATTCTTACACAATAAAAAAACACATTTTAAACTAGGCAAACTCTAGAGACATAAACCCTACATTGATAAATCCACGAAAAAATAAAAGTGGCAAATACCCTCCTATTCCCTTCCGTCCTCTATGGTTCTCACATCTTTATCAACCTTCACATATCTCTAAGCAACAAACTCCAATGATGCTATTATAAAATTGCAAACTTTGCCTCTGGCCTACCAAACTGCACATATCACTGCCAGGCCATAAAGGAATTGAAATGGTTTGAATTCCCCCACTACCTTCATTACACCTAACTAACTCTTCTTGTTCATAAACTAATATACAGAAAACTGTCCTTCACTTCATTTTATCCTACAATCCTACATCCCCACTCAGAATCTTTGGTCAACTAATAAGAAGCTTTTAAGCGTATCCAAACCCAATAAGAGAGCTGGACAAAGCTTGTACTCCCACTCCATAGCAAAATTATGGAATGACCTACCCCCCTCTGTTACACAACTTGATTGCATAAAAACCTTCAAATTCACCCTAAAAAGCCATTTTCTTAACAATCAGATCTGTCCTTGTACGCAGAACTATAGACCACCATAAACAAATTCTAAGAGTTTGCTGACCAGTATGACTCTTTTCAATTTCAAGTAATAATTTGTTGACTTTTCTACATCAGCTAAGGTATGTCATTCACTGTCATGTCTTTATAATTATTAGCCTAAATCCTAAAATGCCACAATTTATTATTTATCTCAAGAGATTTCTTCATTGTGAGCGAACAAAAGTGCTAACAATAAATTGTGGATTTGGTTTACAGATAGGAGGTGGCATTTATTTCTGATATTTTATTCAACTAAATCCTAAAATTCCCATTTACTGAAGTGATTAAATGATTTATTAGGAATGTATCTATTGTCTTTTTTTCCTGCCATACAATGGATGCTACTAAAAATAGTGTACATGTACTACTAACATCCAACCAGATTGTATAAAACTTTGTACTCTGTGTATTACTAATCACTAGGAAATTGTACAAAAGTTTTGTACACTGTTTTATAATTGTAAATATTATTTTGTTGCAAAATTTTTGATCTGTAACTGGAGCTTTTCTCCCTGGGCCTCCACTGAAAATGGGTTCCTGACTGAGTGGACTTTCGGGTAAACAAACATCAATCAATCAATAAATAAATAATGAGGAACAGAGAAAAATATAAGGAGAATCATGGATGTTTCATAGAAGTCTGGACAGTTCAGAAGTATGCTTACTGGTAGCACAATTAATCATACCGCTAGCATAAACATACCTGTCAATGTGTCCAGTGTTTTACACAACAGCCCTGATTTTTCTCATATTTTGTTCTTCCCTCTATGAAATACATTGAGTGTTCTTCTGTAGCATAATGTTTGATTTCTTCAACCTACACTTGTCTATTGTATAAAGCTGAGAAAGTCACTTAACTAGACAGTCATTTGGGACAATTTGGAAGTTTGGCTGTGCTCCTCAAATTGTCTCCTGTACTGCAAGCCTTTTAAGCATCTTGTTTTACTTTAGTGGTTGAGTACCCCAAGACATATTCAGGTCACGATTTACAATGGGCTTGGTGACTGAGGCATCCAATCAGTGTGCGCATTTGGAAATACTAAAGAATCATTACTGCATAATTTACAATGAAATGTATTTCTTTAATTCTGTTTGTCTGTCTGTCATTTGGATGTAGTAGATCCAGAGTACTATTATTTTTGTTGCTTTTAATTAGCAATTACAACATTTCATTCATTTGAAATAAACCTTTTGCAACTTGACTATTTACATTCCAAGGAAAACATGAAGAGCTCTCCTTGTTGGGATGTCCAGTTGGGTGGATTTGGATCTTGGAAGTACTCCTTCCACATATGTAAACTGCATTGAACACCAAAGGATCACAGTCTTGTGAATAAAATAAAGACTGGGCATATCACCTGGTGGTACATGTCACTATGTGTAGCACACTCTGACATCTTAAGCCTTAACACGCTCACTAGCAGCTTAGCTTCAGTCACTCTCATCTCTGTATCATCACCCTCTTTATCTAATGCTCATAAAAGCCTTGACAGAGGTCCTGCAGTAGAAGCCAAGTACTTGAAACAAAAATGGGATAGTACCACTATTACTTCATACAGCTTTATACACATAACAGACTACTTAGTGAAACTAAAGAAAACTTCTTTTTAGTTATGATGTTTTGTCAGACTGATACAAAGTAAACTTTTCTGGAAAACCTGCTGGCGTATTTGAATCCCAGACATAAACATCATTCAGAACAAGCCCTAAACAACATGTCCTACATGGACTGACTCAATGCCCTGTCACTATATTTGGTATCTTACAGGCTGCTAAGAGAAAACTGGTGTCTGGCATACATGCATAGCTCTCAACTGTCCAGATTTTCTCCGAATGTCCAGATTTTTGACTCGTGTATTTGGTCTGTTTCTCATGAAATTGTAGTTTTTTGCCAAATCACTGAGGACTAAAGTCAGAAAATAATGGCAGACATTTTATTTTCAGACATCATATCCTTCAGAAAATTCATGCTAAAGCAAAACCTGTTCTATCAACTTTCTAAGTTTGTATGAGCAAAATTAAAAAAAAAATTATATATTTTTGGGCCTTTCTCCCCCATTATTTGTGTCTTTGTCCAGATTTCTTGCTCTAAGAGTTGACAGGTATGGCACCCTCTGGCCCATTACTGATGGATTTACTGAACATCAGTAGGTCAAATGGCATAAGAAATACTTGGTCTAGGGATCTAACCCTCTACTGCAACATTAACAGATTAGACTGGAGGGACAGGTATATCTCACAGAGGATACTGCTGCTCTGGGACAGACTCCCCATCCACATAAAACAAAGTTCATCCATTTCCATATCCAAATGCAACCTAGATCTATGGATGGGTAACAGACGATGTATCCCAGAACTGCCCCCCTGTGCTGCTAATGGGCAGAGACAGCTCCCAAATGCTTTATCCCATGCATGGGTTTCCTCAAATTATCTATGGTATGATCACAGTTATTCTCATTAGGGGTGATATATAATTATTGAAAATGGTATGCGTAAGGCCAGTCTATAACCAAATGGGATAAGTTATTTTGAGCACAAAAAGTGAAACTGGCTAGGCTTAAAATAGCCCGCAAGGGCAGCTAGCCTAGTACTTACCTTTAAACCTATGACCCAATGAACAATACATCTTTAGGGGAATCTTATATTTTCATATTTAACAACAAAGGGATTTTGATGTAATATGTTATTTAGAATCATTTTTGGTGACACCTGCAGTTTGCTTCCTACCAAGTTCAAGCGCAAAAGCAATCTGGCTGTTTTCAAGAAGACCCTTTACTTGCACTTTATCTTTGAAAATGTAGATCTATTTAGAAAAGGCAACACTTAAATTGCAATTAATTTTTGTCAGTACTCATATGCATAAGTATATATCACTTAAATGCTGTCTATGATTACTGTAGCTATTAAATAATTTCCTGTGGAACACTGGTGCCATTTGATTATAGTGTACACACTTCTATGACATAAAATGATTTGTATGTGAATGTAAACCTTCTTTTTTTTTTGCCTAGGAAATAAAACATAAATAACTCACTACCATACTGGATCCTTACCACCTTACCCTCAGATATAAGCATCTTTGGCTGTCTCCTAAAAAAACCTAAGTGATGATCTCCCAAAATTTATCACAAGACAACTAATCACACCCCAAACATACAGTATTAAAACAAGTAAGTAGACTCTCCTCTTTTAACAAAGACATTTTTATAAACTACCTCTCCCAATACAACTGGAATACACTAAAAAAAACTACCACTAGAAGATGCTGTTACCCCATTTGAATAACACATTCCTTAACATACTAAATGAGTTAGCTCCCATAACAAAAAAAAAAAAAAAAAAAAACAAAATCAACCCCACTCCATAGCTCAGCAAAGAAACCAAACAGCTCATGCTAAATAAAGCCTTGAAGGCATGGTATAAAGACAGAAAGCAACAAAAATGGCAAATTTTTAAACAACTTAGAAATCGACGTGAACAACATGTCAAACTAGACAAAACTGCATTCTTTCGCTCACTTCAAAGCAATTACCACAATACCAAGCAATTCTTCACAACCATAAAAACCCTACTATACACTGGTCAAACCAGGACGCGATCTCATACCACAAACAACACAACCCCCCCATACCCTCCCAATTCAACACATACTTCATTCAAACTGCCCTCTCTCTGCTAGACACTAATCCACCTTCCCATCTCTCTATCTCAACCAGCAATACTCACAATACCCCTCTTTTCTTTCCTGTTCGATTCTCAGCTAAAGCGTCTTCTGTGGAGACATGCGTGAAGGGGCATACCTTCGTTGAAGGTTGCGCATCAGGGCTGGCAACTCGGCATGTAAAAATCTACTGCCAATCATTAGCGGACCAGAGTTCCGCTGTGGCAACCCCCTAACTGGGAAAAGCCGAAAGACACAACAACAGCCTTCAAAAACTGAAAACCACAGCACCAGCTGCTGACAAACTCCCACTTCAGTACCCTAAGTTAGCTGCCAATGTCCTGGCATACTCCATCTCAATACTCATAAGTAAATCTATCACAGAAAACTATATACCCACTGCCTGGCAAAAAATCACATATTACACCAATTCACAAAACTGGATCAGTTACCGACTTCTCCAACTGCCACCCCACTGCAATTTTCTCCCCTCTGTCCAAAATCTTATGAAGATACATACATTCCTAACTCCTAAACCATCTCATAAACAACAAACTACTCTTCCCCACACAGCATGATTTTCACCACACCACAGCAAAACAGCAACTCTGCTTAGTTTCTCAGAAACCATAAATACCAACAGAAACAATGGTAACTTAATATGTTCTCTGTTCCTGAATCTGTCAGAAGCATCTAACACAGTATCTTACCAACTCCTAAATAATGAATTCTCTTCCCTAACACTGTTTTATTCTGCTCGTAATTGGTTATGTAGCTATCTCTCCAACAGACAGTAGGCCTGAAAATGAAATCAGGGCCTATCCTGCTTCTTCCCTCTTCCTGCCGGTGTACCACAAGAGTCAATTCTAGGCCCAGTACTTTTCAATATTTTCACAAACAGCCTGGACAAAGCCAGCAAACCTGCCACCTTAGTACAATATGCCAATGATGCCACCATTATTTGCTTAGTTTCAACCCTTCTACTACTTCAGCAAATGACACAAGACTCCTTCACTTTCATGGAATCATGGCTAAAGGCTCATCAGATAATCCTAAATGCCAAAAAAATATAATAATACTTTTCACATCCAGATATCTTTCAACAACCTGTACACCTTTTAATTTTACTTCAGCAAAGAACACCATCATAAAAACTGTAACAAATACTAAACTACTAGGCATCATAATGGATGATAACCTAAAATTTGACCTGCATATCACCCAGGCCATCAAGAAAACTCAACAAAAACTGGGCTTCCTCTACCAAAACAAACCATACCTCACAGACTCATCAAGAAAATCCTGAGCATCATATTATGGTCTTTCCTCCCTTCTCTATGCATCACCCATATTAACCAACATTCAAGTCACTCTACTAAATAAATTAGATGCATTCTTTAACAGAACAGCCAGATTTGCAGCTAATGCATCCTACCATATGCACAACTGCTTAACATAGGATCATAGGAAGTTACTAGGCTATTGGTTCTGAGGCCCTTATAAGCGTAGCCAAGAGTTTAGCCCATGTTTAGACAAGTCAGCACCCAAAGTCCCTGTCCAGCAGGGAAACAGGCGGAATACCAGTGGTGTATTTTCTGTTAACATTAAAGAATTTCAACTGGCTAAAACTACCTAATTGCCTTAACATTCACGCAGCTTTAAATTGCAGACAAAATAATACACAAACCACACACATGCCCTTCTCTACAAAATATTCTCAAGCACTACTCCCTACCCGAGCCTACTAATAACTTCCAAATCCCATAATACAGCTAGAGACTCACTATACTCATCCTATGTTACTAGGTAGTGGAACTCCCTGCCCATCCCACTAAAACAGAACAGATGTGCATCTAGCTTTAAGCACAACCTAAAACAACACATAAACTTCTCCTCGCTCTGTTCTTGTTCACACCCTGACTAACTTTTTCTCTTTCTCTCTCTCATATCTCTAGACTATCACCAACTCCTAACTCTCCAGCTCTCTTACCTTATTGTGTAAATGTAAATAAATCCTGTCTATACTAATAACTGTACACTGCTTTTCATCACTCATATATAAATGTAATTTGTAAATTGCTGTATGTGTAAATGCACCATGTTATTATTGTATGACACTGTTGGAGAAATCAAATTATATTAACCTCTGTCTTGACCACATTACTCATTAGATGATTCTTAAACCCCATGTCTACTGCTAAGAAACTGATCCTGCAAATTTTTTGTAATTTTTCTGACTCTAATGAAACTTTTTATCTCAGCGCCTCCACTGAAAATGGGCCTGAGTGCCCAGTCAAGCCATCCTTATAAACAATAGGCAATAAGTAAATAAATAAATAAAATAAATAAATACAATTTGAGCTTCAGTAATCTAACTTAATGAACGTTAGTCAGTTTGTGTGAGTGTGTTAACGTGAAAATGCTAAGAAGGCTGTACAGTTTATATTACAGGCATTGAAATGAGTAATATGTGTTCTTATCTCCTACTAGAGTCTATACTTTTATGCTCCTTAGCCAGAAGAGATCCAGTTCCTAGCCTGATCTAGAGGTAAAACAAGATATCTGGTGAGAGCAGATCATTGTGCTGTAGGAGGGAGTAGATTCAGATATTTAAATGGAAGGATGCGCATCTCAAGTGAAAATACACTTTAGAGAGGCAGTTTATTTGTATGATTCTTCTCTTTATACATTTCCTCCTGTACCTGTTATATGTCTTTCTATTCCCTTTACTTTTTATTCACATAAAGTATCCCCAGTTCCACCCATGGTCACAACTTCTGAATCAGTTTCATGACCTGAAGGACACAAACTTCAGCTGCCATTGTCAATATAGTGACAGTGCATGTATTTGTTCAACTGCTACATTTAAAATAGGTCACTGTACATTCTTTTTGCATTCTTATTTACCTGTGTTTACTCCTCCAGTAAATATCCAAGCTCCAGTTGTCATAGCAGCTTTAATTAGGCCCTTTCCAAATACTTGTTTGAGTTTTGGCTGAAGTTCAAAGTTTTGTAGGCCTCCATGAACAGAAATGAGCAATTTGGGGAGTTCAAGTTGCCACTCTTTGGTCATCAAATGTAGAAGGAGATCAGGCTTTGTGTCATAGGAAACACGGACATACTACATCAAAAAAAAAGGAAAAACAAAACCTATCAGTATGTCTCAATTGCTTCACTGAAACACATATACTGATCCCATATCCCACACATTGCCAAACAAATTGTTTTATTTACATTATTATCAGAAACTGCATGTCAGCCAGCATTACTATTGGTATGATGGTGAATTTATATACTTACTGACTTTAATCTGCTATCTAGAGTTCAACTGGTGCATTGTTCTAATGTAATTCGCTTTGAATTTTATAGTTTCTGCTTTCCTGTCTATTTGAAATTTTACACAGTTATGTACTTTTGTTAAACATGCAATAGTAAGAAATTTAAATTAAGGATGAAATTTATTATGCTGATATTGCAGAAAACTGCATCTATCATCTTTCTTTCTATGAAAGTCTAGACTCAGCAGAGATCATTAAAGAGCTCTGTCCTTGCAATGCACACCATGCAGACGCAGGTAGATACAAAAGCAAATCACTGCATGTCTACTTACCTCTACGTGATGGGCATGAACAAACTGTATTATCTATCAGTCCTGCTATATCAGAAGTTTTTATGGATATAGACAGGTTCTCTGCAGTTAATGGCTTTAATTAGTTGCATCTTTCCACAAATAAATAAATTAACTGGAGGATGTATACATTCAGAATGGAGATAATGTAAAAATTTGTGGCAAAGTGAGGGAGATGGTGCTGGAAAGCCATTTTGCAAGTCTCCCCACAGAAACACCTTGTTCACTAACAGTAATGATTACACAAAGTTTGTTTGCAGTTTTTATAAACAGAAGAGGTATGCAGATGAGCTTATGGATCTAAGCAACCTGAGGACAGAGTGATGAAGTGGTACATTTAACAGCTGAGCCTGGAATGTTATTATCACAATCTAGTAACAGTCTTCTGATTTGTCAGGATTATCACCATCATCATCACAAAATCATCATCATTGTAACTACATCTTATCTTATGCAGTCTGATAAATAGGCCTGACCAAGCTAATGTGCCTATTAGACACACACTGACTGGCCTCAGGAATAGAAAATTTAAAGCTACTCATACATCATTCCCATTTCTTCTCAAAAAAATTATAAATAGCAGATGGTAACATCAAACCTAAGCAACTTCACAGAAAGAACTCTTCTGATACCTACTTAGAAGCCAATAAGCCATAACATTACAAGCAATGGTTAAGATATCTATGTTGTTGTTGTTCTTCTGGGTTCACCATCTGATGTTGCCTAAAGGCATGGAACATTTAGAGTCTGATGCATTTGAGATGTTTTCAGTTACATTTTTGGAACCCAAATAATGCACCCTTTCTTAGAATTTATAATCTACAGTATCATAGTCATCCTCTGTCTTATTCTAGTTCTAGCAATTATGCGTCAATGAGCAAAATAATAAATAAGTTCTCATAGCAGCGCTTGTGACTGCAGCCATATATTTCATGCTGTAGTTCAATCCTTCTCCCTCAGCACTTTTACAGAAAAAACACAGATCCTAATGTAGTTTTCTGAATGGTAAATAATACACAGCAGTCTAATCTAAAGCTTATGCCTCACTGAAGAGTTGGGAAAGAATCAGCTATCTTCTGTCAAATGACTTTCAAGAAATATAGAATCAAGCTATGACAAACAGATAATAGCACAGAGCATGAATCTTAATGCTGTTGCCAGAAATATGTGATGGTACAGGCTTTGTATCCACATTGCGAGCATGAGATATATGATATTGAGCAGGACATGATCTCTTAATCCATGCCAGTACATGAGGGATAGCTGGCTTTAGGGACAGCTGGTACATTGCTACCTTGGGTAATAGTCAACATTTGTATCACCCCAATAAGCTTTACACTGTACAGCTGCAGATCTGTGTTATAATCCCTGGCTTCCCAAGACTTTTCCCACCTAAGACTCAATTTGCTGTCTTCCAAGACAATCTTAGCACCATAAACTGAAACATGGCCAAAATTATTTTGGAGACATGCACACAAACTCAAATAAACTATTGTTTCCAGAAGATGGGGAAAATGGTAACATTCCAGAAGGAAAACCTTCAACACAGTTATCAGAATACTGCAACCAACCAAACAACTAATCCACATTAGCAAATGAGAATGCAAAGTACAGTTTTGCCTTAAAATAAACCATCCTTTGAATATTTGAGAAATAGTGAGGGCTTAAAAAGTGACACCTGTTTGGCATACATAACCTTGAGATAATAGGCAAATAACAAATCAGTCACAAGCAATTATAATTCAATAATAGACTTCTTTATTTTGAATAAAGAAAATAAAGCATTACTATTGAAAAGAACATAAGCAAACAGAAATAGTCATGCACAAGGTATGTAAAATTAAAGTTCTGAATAGAAATACAACATATATCAAATATCATCTATCAGCAAAGCTAGGCCTTTTCATCTGTAACTATACTGTGCCCTGACTTTCCAAAACTTTCAAGATCAAAGTAGAGTTGTCAGAGTCCTGAGAGGCAATAACTCTGCTTTCATATGTATCTACCAACTGGAAAGTCTAGCAACTGACTCTAGCAGATAATGCAATAACTAAGTGCATTGTCAGTTCTTCTTCATTCTCTATCCCTCATGTTAACTAACAATGAAAACAAAACATTGCTTGTCTTTTGATCTGTTTTTGTTTGTTTTAGCCAATAAATATGTTAATGAAAAGAAATTTGACAAGTTTTTCTCTCTCTGTCCCTTTATATGTCCCCTAAACAGGATTTTAATTTTCTGTGGCTTCAATTTGAATGTTAGAAAATACTTAACTATTTCCAGAGTCATACACTTTTAAAGGGGTGGGGTCACAGCAAGCTATTGACCAAATAAGGCATCAATCACTATGTGATATAGTGCAACAAGACCTTAACTTCTTGTTGAAGATATACTGTGCCCTGACTGTCAGCAGATTTCAAATATAATTTGTAGAATCCTTAAAGGCAATAGGTCTGTTTCCAGGGGTATTCTCCAGCAGAGAAAATCCAACAACTGACTCTATACCAGGCAAAGCATTAGTTATCTGAATTAATAGTATTTTTCCTCTCTTCACACCTCCACCACATAAGCATCTCCCTCTCTGTCTCCCTCTCTGTCTCCCTCTCTCTCTCTCTCTCTCTCTATATATATATATATATATATTATATTATATATAGGATCTCTTAATTTTATTAATTTGAACTTAGTCAACAGCTTTTTTGCTAACTTGATTTGGAACCCAATAAATCTGTCAATACTTACACAAGATCGCATTAATGTCAGGGTTGGGGAATAGGCCCTTTCCCCTGGTATTGTGCAATCATGGAGTTAGTATCCTTAATTAATAGGGAGGCTTGCCCACTTGGTAAAATGTTTTCTATTTGCATGATCCACGGTTATGTCTCAGAGCTTGTGAATAATACAGTAAATGGGATTCTTTTGATTAATTTTTCCCACACTGTTTATAACAACTTTTGGAGTTTAGATAACTTTAGGAATGTTACAATAAGATTTTTTGTTTCAACAGATACATAGCTTTAGGAGAGGGATCCTGAATGTATAAAAAGGGATGGCAGTATAAGCAAGTCTGATAGTTTCCAAGGAGTGTTAGGCTTTAAGCACTGCAGAGGTTAGCACTGTAGAGGTAATTTCATTTTCAAACCACAGCTCATTTCCATAGTAGAAAATGCACATACCCCTTCTACATACAGTTCCCACACACCTCTTTTTAAGCATGTCATATCTAGACAATTTTAATGTAAGATCTTTTACTTTTACCTTTTCAATATGCACCTTTTAGAAGTCAATACATCTCTTTTGCTTAGTTCACAGTCAGTACTTTTTCTAAATTTATTATGTATTTTGTTTACAAACAAGTCAAAAAACAAACAGAACCTTTGTTTTAAATCAACATGATGCACTTCTGCAGCTGAGTTGGCATGGTCTGAAGAGTTAATTTTCTACATTTTATTAAACTTTCTCATCACTGCTCTAGGTAGCAAGTGTAAACATCCCCTGTAATTCATATTCAAAACTAAGAAAATAAATCTACACAGAACATGTTAGGGCCACATGTGTCATTTTAATCAACTAGAGCTCCCAGCACTCCCAATGTGCTAAAACTATCACAATCATGGGTCAAGTAAGAAACAAGAAATAAAATAAACAGCAGTGACAGCTGGCAAGATTAAGCACATAGCTGATAAGTGATAGTGAGCACGAATGACAATTAATATGGATACTGACAACAGACTGCAGTAAGACCTGTCCACACTAATTAAGAGAAAGGCAAAGGAAGCAAGTACTGTAAGCAAATCAATTTGTCTATCTGAACAGCAAATTAACTAGAAGAAGGATTGTATAGCTGCAGAAGTCCTGTGCATTTAACTCATTTAGTGCTGAAAATAAACACTGAAATAATCATACTGTATCCAATATACAGCTAAAACAATAGAAAATGTTTGGTTTAAAAGCAATGCACCTAGGCACATCTCTTCAGAGCTCATCCACACACCATTAAAGTATTAAAAGCAATGATGGAAGGTGTCTACTGTGGGATAATGGCACATTTATTTTTCTGAAGTAAATGCAAGGTAGTGTTAGATGTGCCGTGTGCCCCCAAAATGTTTAGGTCCCTTAGTTTCACATAACCTGTTTATTCTGCAAAGAAGAAGCAGTTTCACAATCAGATTCTTAACACAGGCCAGGATTCATAGAGACATGATATTTGCTGAAACAAGGCTTGTGCTACTTAGAGGAAACATACTGCAGTGTAAAGTGCACTGAAATATCTAAACAGTGACAATTGTATGTCAGTGCAGCTAGCTGTGCTCTTATGTGGGAACTGGAGCAATACTAAAAGCTTCTAGTAAACTACAATGAAACAGAGCAAGAACTAAGTTATAGTAAATGGAGTGGTCATACAGTGGCTAGCTTGAATAGGAGTTGGGAGGGTTGCCGAATGGTTAAGGTGTTTGCCTTACAAACACAAGGTGCAGGGTTTGAGTCTCACAAGAGATAATTGGCTAGGCTTAAAATGGCTCGCAAGGGCAGTTAGCTTAGTACTAACCTATGAACAGGTAGCATAACTCAGTGAGTGGTGGAGCAGGCTAGTGGCAAGCACTGTGTATTAACACCTTACAACAATGTCAACACCTGCTGCCTGGTGTTCAACCAAGTGGACACTTATGGACTTCATGAAAGGAAATGAAAGTGAAGTATAGGACAATGAGAAGTGGAGGAATAAAGAAATCAGATATGCACAGAGAGGGAAGTATAAAAGAAAAACAGGTGAAGCTAAAACAGGACACCTTTTTGAGGAGATAGGTTCACCAGTTTTTATATAAAAACAGAAAGGATGAGAAAAAGTCTGATATTTATATAAACAAGGAGGAAAGGTGTGAAAGGCTAGGCTATGGGGAACACTGACAAATACAAAATAGTACAGACAAATAGTGTGAAGGTGCAGACACTAGGAGAAAGATGAGGCATGACCTGGAAAGAAAGAAATAGAGGATGGACAAATGGTGATGGGAAGGGGTGGACACTGCTGAATATATGGATTGTGACACAACAGGATGGGGTATACTTAGCTAGTGTAAGCTAGGGTGACAGCAGTGTGTTAGCTGCTGAATGACTTAGGGGGATGTCAATTTGACCCATAAGATGGCTAAGATGGATCAGGGTGGACAGGAACAGTGGCTGCATCCTCATCTATTAGTCTGATGGCACAGGACCATTGGTCAAACTCATCTGTAATGCAGGAGGCACATGGTAGCAGTTTTTCAGCAGTCCACTGCACTGTCAACTGCTTCCACACCTCCTACTGCAGTGACAGCTGGGATTCAGCAGGTGATTGAGTCTGGCTACCTGCCTTGAAGCGGTTGGAACACAACCTAACAAGGTACTTCCATACCCTCTTATCAACCACAACCTTTGCCACTGGTAAAGTTGAGGCTGGCAGGAGGTGATGCCCTTGCAATTCACTAGCATCATCACCATATGCAAGAGGGAGATGCAATGATACAGATAACATAAGTGAAGATGTTCTACAAATGCTATAATTAATACAGTACAACTTGGTTGGCAATACACAAATTAACCCCGCAGTGCTGCCTTCTGTCATAGTGAAAACAGCTGGCCTCTTACTCTACCCATGCTGAAAGAGGAAAAGGGACAAAATAGACTTCACATATGAGTGTAGATGAGAAACAGACATCAGTGCAAACCTATCCTACCACCTGCATGTGTATGATAGCAGAAGACTTGAATTGCACCCACACTGACAGAACTAAGATATAGCCCTCATGTATTTGCAAGATAGCAGTACCCACAGCCTCACAACTAAATAACCATGTGTTATCCCACAGTATACAACCATGCTATGATATATAGATAAGGAAAGGCCACAAAGAGCAAGAGTTCTCAAGAGTAGCTCACCTGGTATTCCTTAGTACATGTCAGAGGAAATCATCTTTATTAGGAAAAATGCTTTCAATGACTGAGAAAATATTTAAAGTTACACTTTGAAATAACAGTATCAATGCCAAATGCTTACTATAACATTCATAGCATTTCTGCTCAACTTCTTCCTACTGCTGGAGATATTCTGCTGCCTGCTCTTCTCACCAGTCCTGGTGATGAAAATAGCCTCAGTCAAAAGCTTGACCAGATCAAATCAAGCATCCACCTTCCATAATGTACTCGCAAAGGATCCCAGTACTGTTTCCATGAACAGAGTGTGTATTAGAGTAAACATGATTTTTATCACCATAGCATATTAGGCAGACACTATCTGTGGGGCTTAAGCACTGGCTGTTGCCACGAGTCTCAAGTAAAACAAAACAGAAGCCTTTGATTCATGCTGTAAACATGAATTCTGAATTGCAAGACGTGCTGCCTACAATGCACATTCATGCACTGGTAGTATGTATAAGTCCTCAGACATGGCATATCAGTTGTATGCAGTGTAGTCCAACTGTGTGCTGTCACCAATGCACTTCAATGAAATAGAGCAATTCAATGACATATATGGAATCTAGCCTAATTTGAATGCGTATCATGAAAACTGATATATATAATATATATATATAAATATATAATATATATATATATATATATATATATATATATATATATATATATATATATATAGATATAGATAGATATAGCTAGATATAGATATAGATATACATATATACATGGCTTAAGCAGGTATGCTACCATTTTATACAACAAACTGCACACTGAATAGAAAGTAAAATATCATAGCTTAAAACAAGTGTTGCAGCCCTGAGGAGGTGCACAATGATATGTAGCACCATTGCACATGTCAGCCCTTGCCTTGGGGCAGTGTCAAGACATCTGTGTTCTGGTTACTGTCAACTTGCAGTTGCAAACTGTAGCTATGGGAAGGTAGCCCAATATCAAGACTGCTTATCCTTTTACTATCCTGCATGCCTGAAATGGGTCCAGCATACTTTATCAAATGTTCATTTGTTCAAAAAAGTCTAAAAGGGAACATTTAGCTGAGCATCATTTTACTGAATGTATGTGTTGTGAAACAGGTAAATGGGTTTGTATTAAGGTGGAGGATGTGTATGCATGTGTTTGCAATTTACAGTTTAGAGTCAGGTGAGGGGTACATTTATTGTGTATGTAACAGTGTTTGTAGGATAGGGTTAGAGTTAGTGTTAAGTAGGTCGATAAATGTAGTGTGTATGTGTATTTATATGTAATGTGTGTGTCCAAACAGTGTTATGGTATTATTACAGAATGGGTATTTCTAAGGTAAAGAGTAGGCTTAGGGTTAGGGTTAGCAGGGCTTAATAAGGTAGGGTTGCCACCCCTCCATTTTTTTTCCGGACTATCCGGAAATCAAACTGATTCTCCAGTAGTCCAGAAAACACTGTACAAACTCTGGTATTCTGTTTCAAAAAGGAAACAGACTATCGGAGTTTGTAAATCGGCTGATTTACTATGCTTTTTTTACAGAAAAGCATAGTAAATCAGCCAAAAGCAGGCAGCAGGAATGAAAAAAAGAGGGCGTTCCCCATCAAGTGATGTCATCATGACATCACAAAATGGCCAGAATGTGGGCATGAGAGGGGTGGGTGGGCGGGATTACTGGTAACGCGAGGGCTGTGGCTTTGGTTTTAGCCACGAAGGAAGGTGGCAACCCAATACTAAGGTGGTGTGGGGGGGTGAAGGGGTTGAACTTGACTTGAACTGGAGAAGCTTTCTGTTGTAATGATCTTTTAGATCAACAACAGCAATCTTTAACTCAACAGCAACATTTTTAGGTTAGGGTTACCACCTTTCCCACTTTGTGAGGGAGAGTCCCTCTCTGGGCAGTTGTGTCCTTACCAAAAATATTAAAAATGGTGAATGTCCTGCAATTGTAGGGCATAATTATGTCCTATACTTTATGTAATAGTTGCATAAAATAGTTATTTCTGTATCTAAAATACCTAAAAGTTGCAAGAAACAGAATAAGCAACTAAACTGCTACAAGAATAAGCTTTTATTTAGGCAAAACAGTAAAGTTCTATCCTTTGTACTGACCGTGGGTATGTGTCGGCCTGTAAAATCTGATGTGTGTCCCGAAAATGTCCCACTTTGGCCATTTGAAAAGGTGGCAACCCTATTTTAGGTTAGCAGCAACACAAAATGAGCAGTAATGTAAACTCCTGCCAAAGCTTCACAAAGCATTAACTACTTCATCACAACAAACTTTACAGTACTTGTACTTTTGCTTTCAAATTGTACACAACTGAGGGTTTTTCCTTTTAAACTGCATTTTATTACCTGAACTGCCTTCAAAACTCTGATTAATCCCACACAACTGAGAGTAACTGGGGAGCTAAATACTCATTATTACAGGAACAATGCCATACGTTTATGGTAGTGCAGGCTGTTTACATTCTACAAGCTCTGGAGCTGTGTACTTATGCTTGCACATCAGTCCCTATAGTTTGTTGTACTTCCATCCCCCAGCTTAAATCCTGGGGCTAAAGTGACCTCTGAAGCCAGAGTATATAGCCAAGATAGGTTGTGATGTTTGGGGAGAAATGGGCGAAGGCTGCCAGCCTAGTCAAATAGAATTTGACATATAATTCTGGCATTTGTAAATAAATAAATGTAAAATACAGGCATGTTTCTTGAGTGTAAAAGAATACTGTGAAATGTGGAACTGCAAAATATGTGGCAACATTGCACTCTACTGGCCCAGTGAAGCATGTTGTGACCCTTTCATGTTAGAATTTGGCTCCAGTGCATCTGGATGAAGGTTTCATGCCCATTGTTTTAAGGCTAAAGTTTATGACCAGAGTTTAGATGTGGAATGTGCTTTATTGCTCTGGTTTCTGTTAGAATATACATGTGAAATGACTTATATTGTTGTACGTTTCTGAGCAGGTGTTAAATTGCTAAATAATGCAGTTTGTGGCCTGAGAACTCCAGACTAAGTGTCAAACATGATGTAATTTGGGAGGGCCTTAGAGACATGTTTGTTAGTAATGTTTAAATACTGTTTTCTCACAAGAGACTGGGAGCATTTTGATCTTGGATATCTAACTCAGCACTCTGCCTAAGCTCACATGTATATTTTTAGCACTGTGATTTCGTGTAGGAATAGTTAAAGCTATTAAAGATTAATTAGGTATTTTTCTTTGAAATCAGACCTGTCCTACTGTATTATTTTAAGTTTCTGTGTGATCTCTGAACTCTTACATATCTCTGTGGTGTAGTAGTTTTGTCTTGTGTTTTAATTATTTATTATTAAATATTTTTAAAACCTTCTACCTGTGGCTGGTTTATGTACAGATAAATTATGCTTTAGAGTACATTATATATTTATAGAGTTTACTGTCTAAGCCCTTCCAATAAGCCTAGACTGAATAGTCACATTACCATTGGATAATAATATTGCACAGTAATAATTGGACACCCTTTTAAGGGCCTTTTAGTAGCTGATATCATTAGCTGGGTGGCGGCAGGGATTACTACCATATGGTCTGGGTAAAGTGGCACAGCTGAAGAATCTGTGTCAGCCTTTCCCAGGAGTGTCAGTGAAGTTGTATAAATACTTATCTCAAAGTGTGTGTGTGTTGTGTCAGCTACTTGGCAGGGACACAATGCACTGGTTGGACAGAGAGAGTACTGGAGGTTCGAGCTTGCCCAACTAGGCTGTGACCTGGACCCTATAGCTGTGCCAGTGGGGAGTCTTATTGGGGACCTGGTGAGCAAAGGAGCAACCAGCCCCAGACTGACTGTGATCTCTGTGTGCACTTAAGGGAAATTGTACTTTACTGTGTGTATTAGTTATCCTTTCATCTCTTCTAGGAGATGACCTCCCTAGTGTTAGTGGTGAGGATTGAGGCTCCTTGATTGCTGGGCCAGGGCATGGTCATCACAAATGTTTGGCAGTGGTGGGATCTACTTCACATACTAAATGGCTTGTAGTGGTGTGGGTAGAGCGAATTCCTTTAGCTTATGTACAGTGATCTCTAAAAGTGTTTTTGTACTCTAAAACAGCCATGCAGTGTATACTCAGAGTTCAGATCACAATTGTTTATTTCTTTTGTTAGCTTAGTGTTAGTCAGGGTGAGCAGGCAGCATGTCAGCAGAAGAGTACAGAAAGATGACAAAGAGCCAGCTGCGGAGATGTGCCAGGCTAGGGGACTGGTACATGGAATCCTGACTAAAGCAGACCTGATTGCAGCCCTGGTTACAGCTGCATCAGAAAACAGCAGCCTGGAGGACAATCAGACTGACAGTGGAGATACAATATTCTTGGAGAATGGACAGCTCAACCTTTCTGCAGTGGACTTAAAAATCCAGCTGGAGCTAAAGAGACTTGAGTTGGAGGCCAGGCGTATGGAACTAGAAGCAGCTGAGAAAATGAGGAGTCTACAAGCTGAGGAAAATGAACAGCAGAGGAGGCATGAGAGGGAAATGCTGACTCTTCACCACAGTCATGGAGGTAATGGGGAAGGGAGTAACTGGACCCCAGAAGCACAAAAGGTTAGTAAATTTCTTCCACAGTTTAAAGAGGGGGACAATTTTGATAGCGTCATTCATATGTTTGAGTGGGTATGTAAACAGTATGAAGTTGACCAATGGCTCTGGGTACAGTTCCTGACCCCCTTACTCCATGGTAAAGCTATAACTTATTTAGCAAAAATGCATGACACTGACTGTTTTGATTATATTGCTGTAAAAAGACACTTGTTGGAATGTTTTAAGCTAACACCTGAAATGTATAGGAAAAAGTTTTGCGAGCATAGATGTATGGTAGATGAAAATGTATGTGAATATGTTGTTGAACTGAGCACTTATTTTCATAGCTGGGTGAGTGGATGTCAGGTCACCACTTTTGAAGGGCTGGCAGATCATTTGGCGAGGGAACAAGCCATTAGCACTTTGCCTGAGCATAGATGTATGGCAGATGAAAATGTATGTGAATATGTTGTTGAACTGAGCACTTATTTTCATAGCTGGGTGAGTGGATGTCAGATCACCACTTTTGAAGGGCTGGCAGGCCTTTTGGTGAGGGAACAAGCCCTTAGCACTTTGCCTGAGGACATGAGGATCTGGTTAGCTGATAGACAATGTGCTACTTCAGAGGAGTTGGGGAAGAAGGGAGACCTATACCTACCAAGCAGTGCAGCCCTGCACAGGAAAGGGACCCCCAGTACTACTCATGGGACTAAAGGAACCCATGGTAGGCAGCACAGACTGCCACAACAGAATCTGTCAGTAGCAGGGGAAGCCACTAGTCCAGGTACATATCCAGGAGCCAGGGTTAAATGTTTTGAATGCAACCAGTGGGGCCCTGTGGCATACAGGTGTCCATGGTGGCAAGGTGGGGAACCAAAGGTGAGGGAGCCAGTAAGTGGGAAAGACAAAATGCCAACAGTAGGTTGTCTTGAGACAACAGGGGTATGGAACTACTATCCTGCAGATGTCCTGAGAGGGAAGGATTTGGATGAGGCAGTACTATATACTTATGCAGTTATATGCAGTGAGGCTAGGAGACAAGCATGTGGGTCTGGTAGCCTGGGGGAGACCCAGACAGACTCCATACTTGCAGCCAGCACTAATGAGGTGGTTACATCAGGGAGTGAGCTACGCTGTAGCAGTGAGACTGAATGTGAGCCACAGCTGCTTGTGGGTACTGATGTTTCCTTGGACAGGGTAACTGCAAAGGTAGAGGTGAGTAGTAGTACCCAGGCTGACAGTGAGGCACCACTGTCAGAGGATGCCAGACTTCCTGTGGAAGGGGAGCTGGGAAGGGTTACAAGGAGGGAGTTGAGACAGCCTCAGCTCTCAGACCCTACATTGCAAGGCCTGAAGTAGGTAGCTAGGGAGGCACTTGATTCTCAAGGGAAGGGGGAATCTGTATACTGGAACAAAGGGTTACTGTACAGAGAGTGGACCCCTGAGGGAGGGCTAGAAGGTGAGAGAGTACAGCAGTTGGTAGTGCCTAGAGCTTACCATCTGGCATTCTAGCCATAGCCCATGATATTCCCTTTGCAGGTCATACGGGCATAAAATGTACAAAAGGGCATATTATGCAGAACTTCTATTGGCCTGAAATTTCCAGAGATGTAACAGGGTACAGCAGGACCTGTGAGCAGTGCCAAAAGGTAGGCAAGGCAGGAGATAAGATGAGAGATCCTTTGATGCCTTTGCCTGTGATTGAGGCACCATTTCAGAGGGTAGCTATGGATATTGTGGGTCCTCTGAGTACCCAAAGTTCCACAGGGAAAAAGTATATCCTAGTGGTAGTGGGTTATGCTACACGATACCCTGAGGCAGTGGCGTTGTCCTCCACTGAGGCCAAGAAGGTGGCAAATGCTTTGCTAGAGATTTTCGGCAGGGTAGGTTTTCCAACGGAAATACTGTCTGATAGAGGTGCCAATTTTATGTCAGACCTGCTGGCTTGTCTGTGAAAGTCCTGTGGGGTGAAGCGCATGAAGACCACCCCTACCATCCCCAGATTAATGGTCTTGTTGAGAGGTTAAACTCTACAATCAAATCCATGTTATGGGTATTTGCAGATCAGTTTAAGAGGGAGTGGGGCAAATATTTGCCCCATCTGTTGTCTGCTTACAGAGAGGTTCCCCAGGAATCCACAGGTTTTTCACCCTTTGAGATGCTGTATGGGCATAGGGTGAGGGGACCTCAAGATTTAATTCAAAATGAGTGGGAAGGTGAGTGTGAGTCTCACAAGGAGTCTGCTGTGGCATATGTCCTGAGCCTCAGGACAAGGCTCAGGGAACTCATGGGCCTGGCCCAGGAGAACCTGGCAGGAGCCCAACAACAGAAAAAGGAGTGGAATGACAGGAATGCTTGAGCTAGAGAGTATGCTGTAGGGCAGCAGGTGATGATTCTCATTCCTGTCAGACACAACAAGTTGCAAGCAGCTTGGGAGGGACCCTACAAGGTGGTAAGAAAGGTAAGTGATGTTAAATACATGGTGGAAGTGCTAGGCAGACAACAGGGGGCACAAATTGTACCATGTTAAAATGATGAAACCATACCATGATAGGGAGGCCCTTGTGCTGAGTATTTGCAGTGGATTGCAGGAGGAGTCTGAGAGAGATCTTGTGAGTGATCTCCTCAGTGAGGCTCGGGCTGACACCTCGGTGGAAGGGGTACCAATGTCCCAGCAGCTATCTCTTACCCAGGTTTGAGAAATCTGAGCAGTGTTGCAGGAGTTTGGGTCATGTTCATCGTAAAAACAGGGAGCACCCACCTTGTGCAGCACCAGGTGGATACAGGACCTCGAAGGCCTATCAGACAGGCCCCTTATAGGGTGTCTGAGAGAGTCAAACAAACTCTGAGGGAGGAGGTACAGGAGCTATTGGAACTAGGGGTGATTCAAGAGTCCAACAGTCCCTGAGCCTCACCAGTGGTGTTGGTGCCAAAGAAGGATGGCAGCACTAGGTTCTGTGTGGATTACAGCAAATTAAACAGTCACACAGAATCCGATGCTTACCCCATGCCTAGGACAGATGAGGCCCTAGAGCAGCTGGGTGGGGCTAAGTATCTTACAACCACTGATCTTACCAAGGATTACTGGCAGGTGCCCTTGACTCCCAGTGCTTGAGAGAAGTCCGCCTTTGTGACTCCTTTTGGCTTGTATGAGTTCACAAAGATGCCCTTTGGGATGACGAATGCCCCAGCAACTTTCCAGAGGCTGGTAGATCATATCTTAGCAGGAGCAGGAGGGTTTGCCCTTGTTTACATGGATGATATTGCTATCTACAGCCATTCCTGGCAAGAGCACCTTCAGCATGTCAGGGAGGTGCTGGGCAGACTACAGAGGGCAGGGATGACCATTAAGCTGAGCAAATGTCAGGTGGGTATGGCAGAGGTCTCCTACCTAGGACATAGAGTGGGGAGTTGTAAGATAAGGCCAGAACCTGCCAAAGTGGAAGCTATTCAGGCATGGCCAGCACCTGTTACCAAAAATCAGGTGAGAGCATTCCTAGGGACAGCAGGGTACTACAGAATGTTTGTTCCCAATTATAGTACCATTGCTGCTTCCCTCACAGATCTGACAAGGAAGAATAGGCCAGATAAGGTAGTGTGGACCCCAGCATGTCAGCAGGCATTTCAGAAGCTTAAGGAAGCTTTGGGAGGAACCCCTGTGTTAGCCAGTCCAGACTACAGCAAATAATTTGTTGTGCAGGTGGATGCTTCAAACTATGAGGTGGGGGCTGTGCTCAGCCAGATTTCTTCAGAGGGAGAATAGCACCCAGTGGTTTATCTCAGTCATAGGCTTCAACCCAGGGAGGAATGCTATGCAGCAGTAGAAAAGGAATGTCTAGCCATAGTGTGGTCACTACAAAAACTTCAGCCTTATCTGTATGAAAGAAAATTCACTGTGATGACAGATTACAACCCTCTAACATGGTTAAACAGAGCCAGTCAGCAAAATGCTAAGTTGCTAATATGGAGTCTGGGGTTGCAAGCAAATGATATGTCAGTGCAGCACCACAGTGGGAGTAGCAATGCCAATGCAGATGGGCTCTCAAGACAGGGAATGGGGTGAGGTACACCCAGATAGACCTGACACTCTCAAGCGATGTTTCTCAAGGGGAACTTGAAAAACTTGCACTCTACTGGCCCAGTGAAGCATGTTGTGACCCTTTTATGTTAGAATTCATCTCCAGTGCGTCTGGGTGAAGGTTTCATGCCCATTGTTTTAAGGCTAACATTTATGACCAGAATTTAGATGTGGAATGTGGTTTATTGCTCTGGATTCTGTTAGCATATACATGTGAAATGATTTATATTGTTGTAAGTTTCTGAGCAGGTGTTAGATTGCTAAATAATGCAGTTTGTGGTCTGAGAACTCCAGAATAAGTGTCAAAAATTATGTAATTTGGGAGGGCCTTAGAGACATGTTTGTTAGTAATGTTTAAATACTGTTTTCTCACAAGACACTGGGAGCATTTTGATTTTAGATATCTAAATTAGCACTCTGCCTAAGCTCACATGTAAGTTTATAGCACTGTGATATCTTGTAGCAATAGTTAAAGCTAGTAAAGATTAATTAGGCATTTGTCTTTGAAATCAGACCTGTCCTACTATATTATTTTAAGTTTTTGTGTGATCTCTGAACTCTTAGATATCTCTGTGGTGTAGTAGTTTTGTCTTGTGTTTTAATTATTTATTATTAAATATTTTTAAAACCTTCTACCTGTGGCTGGTTTATGTAGAGATACATTATGCTTTAGAGTACATTATATATTTATAGAGTTTACTGTCTAAGCCCTTCCAATAAGCCTAGACTGAATAGTCACATTACCATTGGATAATAATATTGCACAGTAATAATTGGACACCCTTTTAAGAGCCTTTTAATAGCTGATATTATTAGCTGGGTGGTGGCAGGGATTACTGCAGTATGGTCTGGGTAAAGTAGCACAGGTGGAGAATCTGTCAGCCTTTCCCAGGAGTGTCAGTGAAGTTTTATAAACACTTATCTAAAAGTGTGTGTGTGTTGTGTCAGCTACTTGGCAGGGACATGAAGTACTGGTTGGACAGAGAGGGCAATGGAGGTTCTAGCTTGCCCAGCTAGGCTGAGACCTGGCCCTATACCTGTGCCAGTGGGGAGTCTTATTGGGGACCTGTTGAGCAAAAGAGCAACCAACCCCAGACTGACTGTGATCTCTGTGTGCACTTAAGGGGAAACTGTACTTTACTGTGTGTATTAGTTATCCTTTCCTCTCTTCTAGGAGACAACCTCCCTGGTGTTAGTGGTGAGGACTGAGGCTCCTTGATTGCTGGGCCAGAGCATGTTCGTCACATAGGTCATCTTCATTTCTGTGTTTTGCACCATGTATGTCTTCAGCAGAATAACAGTACGGTAAGGATATGGTTGCCAGCTTAAAAACAAAGGAGAGATCTTGGCATCCCTCTTATTTTTGACTCACAAACTTGAGAAGGGCATGGTCAGTGACAAGTCTGAACTGCTTTCCCAGCAGTAGTAGCAGAGCTTGGCTCGTCCCCATTTAATAGCTAAGCTCCTGAGGAGCGAGTTTTCTGCTTAAACAGTAGATGGGGTGTTCTGACCTCTGAACCTCTTGAGATAACACAGCCAAAATCCTTTCATCAGTGGTAACAGTCTGCACTATTAAATATTTACTAAACTTAAAAGTGAATCAGACAGCCTGGACACACTGGACAGTTTTCAAATTAGGAATGTCTTCTGAGATTTTTAAATAACCAGTGAACTTTCATGTCATCCTTTGCCTGAACTAGACAAAGCCAAAAGTAATGTTGCGACAAGGCACAGAGGGAATCCATTTAAGCATTATTTTCATTATCCAATAGTTAACCAGGTAAGCCCACTGGACATAGTGACTTTTTTCAAGGATGACCCAGGAGCATTGTTTGAGCAACTTGCTCAAAGTCATACAGTAGACAAAAGAAGGTGGAAGGATTCAAACCATGTACATTTCACAACAGGAATCAGTTCATTAACAGCTTAGAGCCTTAAGTGCCAGACAACTCTAATTTGCTTAAAAAGTTAACAGAACATCAGGTGATGCACAGACATACATTATCTGAACAATAAGAACTATGAAACTGTAATCATTGGCATTGCTGTCTGACTGTAATCCACAGTAATTTATCAGGGCGGCACAGTGGTGCAGCGTTCTCCAGTTCCATTCTCAGCTGGAGTGCCTTCTGTGTGGAGTCTGCATGTCCTCCCTGCATTCATGTGGATTTCCTCTGAGTACAAAAACAAGCCCTCACAAGTAAGGCAAATGCAATGGCCCAGAAAGATTCAATTCATGTAAGAAACCACAGGCAAGCACAATGTTCTGTGAAATATCCAATTTATTTATGGCATATAGGAGATCAGGTGCAAAAAACAGACCGGTTTTGGCTAAACAAAGCCTTCCTCACTGTAAGCCATATATTCTATTAGTACCATTCCCCATTAAATACATATGATTAGCAGCAAAACCCCTTTCCCATTGGTTGATCAAAAATCCTCATTTAATCTGGGAGGAAACAGCCCACCCAATTTAATTATCCACTTTTTTTCTTTATTATTAAGGATAGAATGCCTGTCAGTTTTATTACATCTATCACCTATAATCCTATCAATGACAGTAAATCTAAAGTTTGCTGTTGTGTGTGTAAGGAAATGCTTGTATAGAGCACTCAACTGTCTTTTATTTCTAATATCACTAAAATGTTCAGTCATATATAGTCTGAGAGGTCGAGATGTCTGTCCAACATAAAATGCTGAACAAGAGCAAGTGGCAAGGTAAATCACCCAGCCTGTACTACAATTGGCTAAGAATTGTATATCATATACTACAGCTGAGTTTTTACTCAAAAACTGTTTGGATTTGATGATTTTAGGACAATGTCCACAGGGGACACAACCATATAGAGTTTCATCCATGATGATTGATTGTTGTGTATATTTATTAGATTCCTACACATGTTTTGAACAATTGCAGGATTGTGTTTCTTGTTGGCATTCTGTCATACAGTGAGTGCTCACGGTATCAACAATCAAAACTTTTTTTGGACTCAGGGGGCTTGTATTTCACCTTTTGAAATAAGGATATGATGATGAATTAATGACAATATTATATAAATATACTTATTTTGTCAATGATTACATGCTTGTACATCCCATGTGTTTAAAACAGAATATATTGTAGGCCATTATAATATGCCAGCCAGGTACTAGGTGCGTGTATTGAAATCGTGACCAGAGAAAGATATATATGTAGCAATTTCAGCTGCGTTTGATGACTACATATTGCATTACACAATTTGCATTATCACAAATTAGAATTCATTTTTGTTTCAGTTTGGTTATTTGATGAATCATAGTGACATACAGTCTGAGTTGACATTGTTCATGGAAGTATGTATAGAATACATGATTCGTTATTTAGATTTCTACATCTGGGGCTGGGTACTTGTGTGTTTCGTAAAGTATATACATTCATAAATTTTTATTTTTAGGGGGACGTAGCATTGCAGTAACAACTATCTGTGTACGCAGAGATCGGGTTATCAATGTAACATCGATCCATTTGCATACTTAAATTATGGATATGGGCTTATGTGCAAGGGCTATTATGGCTCACTGCTACTGAATTTGATTTGTTCTTCTTATATATACACATACTTATATAAACTATTACTGGTTTACAAATCTGTATCTTGGTGAGCATAGCATTGCATGGATTGGGGTTTTTTGTATGGGCCTTTTGGCGGATGTTGATTTTTCCCAAGGATACGCAGTGGCTATTATTGTTCCCCTCAACTGTGTTCTAATACGAGTTACACCCAAGACTCGACTTGATGTAGTGATGACTATATTATATACATAGATTACAAAGATTATACACTTTCATGTGACAATAATCGACCATTCTGTATTTCTGTGTGTTTGGTTATTATATAACTTTTGAATAGTCTTCTTTTGGACATCTGTATACCACTCTTTTAGTTTGATATACACACGGGTTGTAGGGAGCACTTATTAGGAATAAAAATTTTCTAATTATAACCTTAACTATTTGTTAAGGCTTTGTACAATAATTATGGATCTGAACAGGATCTTACAAAGTCTCTCAGCCGATAAAGATGATTTGGGGGTATTCGGATTAGGGTCCCACACCAAAACAAATGAAGCAATTAATTTAGAAGAGCCAGATAGCACATGTTATTCTACATTTCAAAAATTAACCAAAGGCATGCTAAGATTAAGGACCAACATTTGGCACTTAAGGTTGTTTAAAGCCTACCAAGCAAAGGGCATTTCCCCGAGGAGCCTCCGGTTTAGGAGTCAACCGCTAGCTGCTAATATAGATGAAGATTTATCTGAATAATGGGCTCTTGCTCAACAGAGGGCATCTATGAACTTTGTAGACATATTAACATGTTATTATGCTAGGGTCATAGATGCATGCATTTTGGAAGTTACAGATATTTGTGAGGAAACTAAAAAATATGAAGGACAACCATGTTATGTGTCCTGTCTGAGCCAGCTCAGTAAAGAATTATTTATTTTGAAAAAACAGCTAAAGGAACAGAAAATGCACAAATTCAACAGGGACATGGGGGATTATCAAAGAGGTAAACCCGTTGGGACAACTAAGAATGCAAAATTTGTGAATTTGGATAGAAAATCTTTAAAGAGGAAAAGACCTAAGTCTATCCTCAAGAAACCAAGAGCTCCCCATGGTGGAACATCAGGGGAGGATTCATCCTCAGGCACAGACTTGGATACGCAACATACTCTAGAATCCCCTACTTCTAAACACAGTCATTTGGATAACCCTTTAGGGGCAAACCACGTAGGGGAGGCAGAAAACACAGGGCAGGTACATGATGTAGAGACTTTACTAAAGATCACGGTACAGAAATAAATGTCACTGCAAATGTCTTGAATATTTCATCTACATCTTTATCTCAAGTTGAATTACAGGTATTAAATAAAGGTCCCAATTTTGTACCTGGCTTTTTTGTTTCTGAGGATTCTTTTGCCCAAGATGTTACCTCTTTTTGTCATTTATTGACTCAGACTGCATTTTGACTCAGTTCCATCTGCTGTGGATTATAACACTTTTAGATTTCATAAATCTATGTTTATGCCCCCATGAGTCATAATGTTTTTATGTTTCAGACCAGTGTTCTCAAAGATCTGCATATTCACTATAGAGAATCCAAGATTTTGTCTCATAATCTCTCAATGATTGGACAACAGGTGGTTATGAACCTTCAAAACAATAATAATCTGGTTATTTTACCAGCAGACAAGGGTGGAGCTGTGGTAGACATGGATTGGGTCAAGTATCATGGGGAGGCTGAAAGACAACTTCATGGTGGGAAATATTATATGCATATGTCTTTGGATCCATCTTATAGGTTTAAACAAGAAATTGATCAATTTCTTCGGGAGGCTGAAGAAGAAGGAATTATCTCGGATTCGGATGTATATCATCTTACTGTGCCTGATCCTTGCCACCAATATCTATATTTATTACCAAAAATCCACAAAAATTTTGAGAATCCACCTGGCAGACCAATAGTGTCTGGCAAAGGTTTACTTACTGAACTACTTTCCCAGTTTTTGACTAAATATCTGAAGCCTCGGTTAATGTACCTTAGAGCATGGATACAAGACATGACACAGTTTTTGCATATCATTTCAGATATGCAGTTGGAACCTGGTTGGTTATTATGCACTCTTGATGTGACAGCACTTTATACCAACACTCCTCATTGGGCAGGTTTACAGGCTTTACAATACTGGTTAGACAGATCTGAGTCATATCCACCTATATTCAACACCTTCCTAGTTTGTTTAGCAGAACATGTGCTTACTAAAAACATCTTTTGCTATTATGGTAGATGCTATTGGCAGTTGCAGGGCACTACTATGGGGACATCATTTGCCCCCATTTCTGCTGATTTGTTCATGGCCTTTTTGGAAGATCAGGTGATTTATGATTCCAGTCATAATATACATCTGGAGGAAACAGATGTATGGAGACAGTACCTAGATGATTGCTGGATGGTCTGGAGGGCAGATAGTGATTATCTAAAATAATTTGTTGAATGTCTAAAGGGCAATAAGTGGGCTATAAGTTTTACGGTGAACTATCACAACAAATTATGTTTCTAGATGTTATGAAACACTGATAACACATTGGATAGTCAAGTATACCGTAAATACCCACAATATAACTCACTATTACATGCTAACAGTTTCCACCCCAATGTGTTAGACGTATCTGTTCCAACCCAGATAATTATGAGCATTACAGACAAGAAATGGTTTGTAGGCTTAAAACCACGGGCTACAAATCTGGCAGTATCTTAACTGCTAGCAACTGGGCATCTACTCAGGACAGGAAATTCTGAAATTTGTTTAATGACTACATATGGATGGAATACCAACATATTGATGGACATTATCAACAGACATTGGAATATACTGTTAGCGGATCACAAACTATCTGATATGCTCAATTTGAGATGTTTATTTTCCTTTCATAATGGCAAGACATTGGGCTCATACTTCAGCCACTATAAATGTGGGCAGGAATTTAATAAATATACAAAACAATCAACCATCACAGGTGAAACTCTATATGGTTGTGTCCCCTGTGGACATTGTGCACATTGTCCTAAAATCATCAAATCCAAACAGTTTTTGAGTAAAAACTCAGCTGTAGTATATGATATACAATTCTTAGCCGATTGCAATAGAGATTGTGTGATTTACCTTGCCAATTGCTCTTGCTCAGCATTTTATGTTGGACAGACATCACGACCACTCAGACTATGTATGACTGAGCATTTTAGTGATATTAGAAATAAAAGACAATCGAGTGCTCTGTACAAGCATTAACTTAGAGACACAACTGCATATTTTAGATTTACTATCATTGATAGGATTATAAGTGATAGATGTAATAAAACTGGCTGGCATTCCATCCTTAATAATAAAGAAAAAAAGTGGATAATTAAATTGGGTAGCCTGTTTCTCCCGGATTAAATGAGGATTTTTGATTAACCAATGGGAAAGGGTTTTGCTGCTAATCATCTGTATTTAATGGGGTTCTACTAATGGGATATATGGCTTACACTGAGAAAGGCTTTGTTTAGCCGAAACTGGTCTGTTTTTTGTACCTGATCTCCTGTATGCCATAAATAAATTGGATACTTCACACCACATTGTGCTGGCCTGTGGTTTCTTACAGGTATTTCCTCTGAGTACACCAGTTTCCTCCCACACTCCAAAGACATGCATCTGAAGTGTTTCTCTCCAGTCCTCCGCTGAAAGGGTCTATATTATGTTGTCGAATCTCGGTAATGTTGAACACCAGAAGACCAACACGTAAAGCAGTAACGGTGAACGTATAAAACCACAAAATGTCAAAGTGTGATGGTTGGCCCATCTGTGGTATAGCTCTATAAGGTAAGTGTGCGATAGTGACGGACCTTAGGGTTAGGGTGCGGGTTAAGGTAAGTGCATAGATAGGTAATGCATGTAAGGTTTAGTGTAGGGTTAGAAGTGGGGTTTTGTTAACTGTATGTGTGTGGATTATTTGTTTTGTTTGGGTATATGTCTGTAGGGTAAGTGTGCGATAGGTACGGACCTTAGTGTTAGGGTGCGGGTTAAGGTAAGTGCATAGATAGTAATGTATATAAGGTTTAGTGTAGTGCAAGAAGTAGGATTTGGTTTGTGTATGCATGTGTTTTATTTATTATGTTTGGGTATGTAGTATGTAGCGCTCAGTGGTGTTGGCCAACTATGACGGTTCGAGATTTGAAAATTTATGGTTTAGGGGGTTCGACGTATTAGCGGTTCGGGCTTTGTGTGTCGGTGTTGTGGTGTTCGATGTTATCGGGATTCGATAACATAATATAGACCCCGCTGAAAATAGGCTATGTACTAGTCTGACTTTCCTAGTTAACAAATGTTAAATAAATAAATAAAATAATTAGAAAATAAAGAAGTTAATGAAGGTCGGGCAATTGGTGCATATGATTAGATCTCAAATCTCTTAAGGATCTGCCATCTGTAGTCAAAAGTATAGGATCTGACTCTTTCTATCTTCATTTGCCTGCTAGGTGACTCTGACCAAATCATTTAACCAGACATTGGGTTGACTTATCTAGTTTGTTTGTTTAACATTTATTTACCAGGAAAATCTAACTTAGGACAAAGTCAGGAGATGTGGGGAGAAATACTCCAGAGGCATACAAAAAAGGACATGGCATAAGCATCATGTAGAGATTTTTCTTAATGATGCCAATTATGAAACTCTAATGACTGGCGTTATTGATAATTCTCAGTGATATACTGGAATATTTCTGGAGATCTGAGGTAACTTAGTGTTCTAGTTCTTAAAGGCTGGAACTTGGTCTGAGAAAAGTTCAAGAGGACACAAATGTACCAGAACCATAGAGTGAGGGGGAGGGAGCATCCCCCCACTTTTACAGCTGCAAGACCTGTCTGTTGGAGAAAAATTAATGAAGCAACACAGGCAGTTACCAATTACCAGAACTCCATGGTGGAGTCTTTACGGAGGACCCATATGTTTGTTGCTAACATGGATTTAGCACGCAGACGTTAAACTGCCTGATCACTGCTTTCTTATGTATGGTAAGGAGAGATTTGTGCTCTTGTGTGTGTATTAAGAGTTTTCTGCTTGCTCTTCCCTCCCCAAGTGCGGATCATTGCTGCCAGAGAGTTAAATGACTGATCATTGCCGGTAAGAGAGCATGCTCATGCTCTGTGTATTAGGAGTTTTGATCATTGCCAGTAATGTTCTTTTATTGCTCTGTGTATTAGGACTTTTCTGATCATTGCCAGTAAGGAAGAAAGGAGAGTTTTGTTCTCTTATGCCAGAGAGTGTGTATTAGGAGTTTTCTGCTTACTGCCCCCCCAAGTGCTGCTCATTGCTGCCAGTGTGTGTCAGATTGTGTGTATTAGAAGTTGCACCCGCCCAAGTGCTGATCATCGCTGTGTATATTATGAGTTGCTGTCCCCCCATGTGCTGATCATTGCTGTGTGTATTAGGAATTCCTGCCCCCCCGAGTGCTGATCGTTGCTGTGTGTGTGTGTGTGTGTGTGTGTGTGTGTGTGTGTGTGTGTGTGTGTGTGTGTGTGTGTGTGTGTGTGTGTGTGTGTGTGTGTGTGTGTGTGCGCGTGCGTGCATGCATGGGTGTGCCTGTGTGTCTGTGTGTGTTTACAAGAAACAAGAGCCTCAATTCTTTCCCCATACCACCACTTGTGATTCAGGGAGGTGACCATAGCTCTCAACTGTCCAGATTTTCACAGTTGGCTCACAATTTTGGTCTGTTCCTCTTAAAATTTGTGGTTTTCTGGCAAATCAGTGAGAAATGAATTCACTAAATAATGACAGCCCTTTACGTTTCAGTCTTCCTATCTTTCAGGAAACACATGGTAACACAAAACACTTTATTTTAGTAAATTTCTAAGATTATACAAGCAATATTTAAAATGCGTCCCTGGTTTTGGACCTTTGCCCTCCCCCTATAAATTTTTACTTTTTCCAGATTTCTTGTGCTGTGAAGCTGAGATATTTAGTTGAGTGTCAAGTGAGTTTTACAAGGAGCTGAGAGCTTCAGGGAAAGAGAAATTTAGTGCTGCTTATGCTAAGTTGTTGCATTGTTAGTAGCACAACAGGTAGCATACTTCCTTTTGATGCAGAAGGCTGTGGGTTCTACTCCCACAGTATGCAGATGGATCGCTGATACTGTACTGTATTGTACTTTAAAGGGAGTGAATGTCTTCCTTTGGAGGAGTTACCTAGTAACTATGAACCTGTTATCAGTTTGTCACCCATTCCCCATTGCAATATTACTTGCTTATCATTTTTACATGTAACATGGGCAATTTATTCTTCAAGGGCAACAGAATCTTTATTTGTAGATGAAACAATGAAATATAAAGTTGTTGCTAGCAGCAGCCTCTTCATTAGTTACAGATCAGTTTAATGTGGAATTATTTAGAAGACTTTTACTTCTGCAGAGATTTTGCATATTTACTGATATTGGTGGATTGTAATGACAGAGCCTTGAGTGGCCTTTTATGGTTGAAATTTTTTGAAATGTGTAGTTTTGTCATTATTGGTTCATACATTTTGTTTCATTGCTTACTAGAAGATTGTTCAAAACTACAAATTTAAAACACATTCTAACAAGTGGTGCTGTATTATACAAGGAATATAATTTAATAGAATCAGGAGGGTGAATCAAAGAACGTATACATGTATGCATGGCCCTAAAAATGTGTAAGGGGTATATGATTTGGAAACAGCCCAGAGGTAAGCTTAGTCCTCCACTGGCCAGATGCAAAATGAATGTGGGTTTTCATGCCGTTTCAATGAATGTGAGTTTCATGGGCAAGAAAGTTTACTGCTTAAGCTAAGTCTGTTTTCATTGCGAGAGAGTATTGTTTGTTTAGCAAATGGCTCAGTGTTTGTCTGAAACTTAAGTGTCTGTCATTATTTAAGTTTTGCAATCCTCATAAATTTGCCAGACAACCACACATATGAGGAACAGACCAAAAATTTGACACAAAATCAGGGACAGTCAAACATGCTCTGATCTCTCAACCTCTTAGGGCAAAAATCAGGAAAAAGTGTGAAAGGCTCAAAATCATGGGCAAATTTTAAGCTTTACTCTTTTCACCAAACCAATGGATGAAGGTAAGACAGTTCACACCACATTACCTTGACCTGGCCAAGCCTTTTAATACAATCCCCTACTCAGGTGTAGTACAAAAGATGAATAATCTTGGAGCAAACACTTGCATCAGTAGCTGGATTGCCAACTTGCTTGGCATATACATCTCAAAAGTAAAAGGAAATACCAAAGGGCTTTAGCCAACTAAGCTTGAGATGACTGCAAGCTAGGAGCAGTTATTGATTCCACAAATGACTTAGCCATCATGCAGGAAGGTTTTCTCCCAGACAATAACTGGTGCCAGAATCATGTATTGAAACTAAACTCCAAAAAATACATTATTGTATTCTTTGGGAGGTCATCTATTCCAGAGAACTGCCAAATTGACAATGCCCCCTAGAGAACTGACCCAGTTGTTTGGCATTTGGGAACTTGTGTGTACAGTGACTTAACTTTTGACCAACATGTGCCTAGAGTCATAAGAAAATCTTTCTATATTGCACAGCTTATAAACAAGTCGATTGCAACTAGATCTAGAGAAGTTATTGTTACCCTTTACCAGAGCCAGTTTTAGGCACCAGCGAACCCTGCGGTTGCTGGAGGACCCTGGTCCTGGGGGGCCCCCAACCACTGCAAATTATGTTATCTTGATATTTTGTAACATGTCTGTCAAACCAACAAAAGCTAGTACAGCAAGCTTGTATACTTAAACCAGGTAAGTAACAATAACTTGTATTTATCTCCTTCAAAATTCAAAGATCTTTAGTTATAGTAAAACTATTTTGTCAAGTAACAAACTTTACAATTTCATTAAATATTTTACCAATGATATAATGCTCCAGCCTAGTTAAGCTCTATTGGTGGACATCCTCTTCAGTAAAATTAACAACATAGCCAGCTTTAATAACTCTGGCTGCAGGGGGCCCCCTTAATCCTCATTGACTGCGTGGGGGCCCCACAAAAGCTGCTGTTGGTTGGGGAAAAATGAGGAGAAAAAATGTATTAATTTTCAATTATACTCTGTAACCTGAACAGGACTGTAATATGACCATGTTAGGACAAAGCTGTAATGAACATAAGCAGAGTAAGCACTAGAGAGATCAGCAGCCCAGGGTGACCGATCTCAGTGCAAACTGTGGAGTTTAAGAGCTGATGCTTCTAATCCTCAGGGATGGTATCTTTTTCAGGGGTTTTATACATACTGGAAGAACAACTGATACTATAACTCTCAACGTCTTTGCTGAAGAATTCTGTTCAGTGATAAAAATAATAGCATAATAAAGTCTCAAAATGAGGAACACTTTATATATTACTCTAATTCACTTTAAAAGTTACTAGAATAACACATTTTGCATCAATATGCATTTTTTAGACAATAAGTGTAAAACTCAGATTACTTGATTTAGTGTGACAGAGTAAAATTATGAGACAAAATCAGGAATATCTGTGAAATCAGGGATAGTGATAGGTATTAATTTGCTACTTACTGAGGTAAATAAAATTGTCTTATCCCTGTTGCTGTTTGATGACTGCTAAACAGCAGTCACTGATCTTGTGTAGCAGTAATAGTGTTGTACAATGTACTTGCTGAAATAAGTACAAACTTAACATTGCTGTGATGTGTGTGTGTGTGTGTGTGTGTGTGTGTGTGCGCGTTTGTAAAATATCACTGATTTTTATCAATGCACACATCCAATAATGCCGGAACACACACGTTATTCTTCTGGGTATCAATAAAAATGTAGCTAACAAGTGATTATATTTCAAAAGTAAGGCATAATGTATGTCATAGGCATTCAGACACTTAGATCTTCTAGGTATTAGTTGGCTTCCACTCCCTAGACTGTATAAATAGATACAGGGGGCTCCCTTAATCATCCTTGACTGTGGGGACCCCAAAAAAGGTGTTTTTGGTGAGGAAAAATGAGGAGGAAAAATGCTTTCATTTTCTGATTGCACTCTTTAGCCTGGATGGAGTTATATGATATGACCCTGTTAGGATAAAACTGATAATAGCGTCTGTCCTCAACCACAAACATTATAAAACATCCCTGCTCAGATGTTTGTGCACAGAAATTTACTGTAGGTTATGTGGGTGCTGGGGATTGTGTAGTCATTATTTCCTTTACTTTTCTAACAGACCTCAGAGGTATACAAAGAAAGTTACTTTAGCTCCTGTTGGGGCAGTGTACTGCCCGGTAGCAGCAAAGTAGAATACATTATTGCAGTCATTATTTATTTTCACTTTCCTCACAATCAAACATCAGACACATATACAGCTGGTTGCCATTGGGGTTAGGATCGAGGAGTTAGTATGCATGCTATATATATGTATTTCAGCAGTCACTTGAAATACATGACTGTGGCCATTTGAATCTCTGCTTTCATCCCAATCTAACACCAGAGGGTTGCATAGGCAGTGACTGTCTTTTTGGGAGGATTAGTGATGTAGGCAGTATTCCCATTCAGGATCTGTGTATCCTCACAATTGACTTTTTAATTTACTTGGAGCTCCTATTTTTGTCAGCTTTGAATTTTAAGTCTTGGGTACAACTTATGTCTTCATTGAAAGAAATAAAGACTGAAATTCTTTTTTCTTACTCACAATTTTTGTTTAGGCCACTTTTGGATTAAAAGTTTGGGAAATGCTCTAGCTACTGGGGGCAGCGGCTTAATGGAGTTATTTCCTAAATGGTTATTACTATGCTGACTTGGTCAAGAAAGTATATTGTAAAGACAGAAGGAAAACTAAAGCTGAACAGCAACATTGAATTTCTTTCCTTAATCATCATTTCTGTTCAAGCCATCACTGGGTAAAAAGAAAAAAAAAAATAAACTTAAAAAGCACTTTAGAGTATATATAAAGTTATGGCTTCTTGAAAAAGCTGAAGAAAAAAGGTAAAATGTGAGAAATGGAAGAAAAAAAGTAATGTGCATAAGTGGGAAGCCCAACATGGGCAAAACAGAGGGGAACTCTGGAGGGTGTGTATGTGTTTTGTTTTTTGTTTTGTTTTTTTGGCGGGGGCTGAAACAGTAACCAGTGCCTAGGATTCCATTGCATATTAGTTCTGTCCGGTACATAGAGTTGTTGTAATGTATCCTTGTTACACCTAAATGGCAGTAACTGTAAATGTCCCTTTGTGAGATGGGCCAACACAGTGTGGTATGTATGCCTGTTGTAATAAGATCATTGTAGCTACAGGTCAGTCTGTGTGTTCTACTCCTAAAAGCCTGCAGCATGAACTAAAAAGATAGATAGAAGTAGTGGCAGTGACAGGGTGATACTTAGACTGAAAGTGGCCAGGGGGCCCCCAACTTGATATTTGTTGGGGGCCCCCAAAATGCTAACACCGGCCCTGCTTTTACAAAGCCTTCATTAGGTCATTCATTTTGTATAATGCCCACTTTGGCATGTATCTGTCCAGATTCATGCAACAATTGGAATACCCACAGCGATACCTTACTAAAAGGATACAAGTCCTAAATAATAGGTCTTGCATGGACCACCTCAAAGATTTATTACTATTCTCAGTATCCTACAGAGTGCTTAGAGGTGACGTGCCTGGCATACAAAGCATCCTCCAACATAATACAGATGGACCTACTGAACATCAGCAAGTCAAATGGCATCAGAAATACTCAGTCCATGTATCTAAACTGAATGTTGTGGAGAGATGAATATATATCACAGAGGCTAACACTGTTCCAGAACAGATTATCCATTCAAGCAAAACAAAGCTCATCACTGTCCATATTCAAATGCAACATGGATCTGAGGATGGGTAATAGAAAATGTACTCCAGGAGTGCCACTAATGGATAGCGGCAGTTCCTAAATGCTTCATCCCTTACATGGGTCCCCTCAAATTATCTATAGTACGATCACAGTTATTCTCACTAGGGCTAATATACAATTATCAGTCATGGGATAGGTAAGACCAACCAGGAAATGTTAATTCAAGCACCAAGGGGGAAATTGGCTAAGCTTAAAATGTCTTCCAAGTGAACCTATGTTGTAGTAGTAAATAGTTTTTAAAAAACTGCCCTTTTTATATCATTAAGTGCCCCTCTAACCCTCCGCCCCCCCAGCCTCCAACAGGTTCCGGAGCCTCTGGGAGGTCTGTTCATAAATTATCATTTTCCTTAACAGCAAACTGCTTTTCTCCATACTAAACAAGTGCACTGTCTGGATAAGTGACTTGCTTAGAGTCACACATTAGACAAATGAAGGTGGAAGGAATTTAACCATGTACTCTGGTCATAAGAAGCAGCTTATTAAAAGCATAGAGTTTTGGTCCCCTGCACTAACTGCCAAATTCATATGGCAATGTGACAATTTGTGTACTTAAGCTTATAATTTACAAGCTGTTGTTGCCAAGCTACTGTGATCCAAGCCTGGATGTATCAGGCAGATATACTGGATCCATATGAAATGCCCTGTCAAAATGCAAAGAGACATCATGAGGGAAAATGACCTGGTAAAGAATCCCTGATTATTACAAGACTAAAACTAAGTACTACAGGGGAGAAACAGCTAGCCTGCTGGCTTATGGTAAGGTGTCGGACTACACTACCAGCTGCCCAAGTTCAGCACGAGAGCTGGGGTGAAAGGGTCAGCTGGGAGGAGGAGTGAACAGACAGATACCAAGTATCACATTTATGGTGGAGGTGGGAATGATGAAGAATCCTGGTGCAGCAACACAGCCCACTTGTGAACATCATGAGGCATTGTGCTGCAGTCACTTCACAGACTATGTCACACCATCTGCAATTTCTCAGGTGGACGCACAATAGGGAACTGGACATGTGCAACATCTGTTTGCCAGTACTGTATACCTTGTTTAGTTTAGCTGTGACCAACATAAACAAAAATACTCCCTATAAATATCAGCCGGCAGGGATGGCTTCACTATCCTGCTCTGCTCTTCAGGTGAGGGCATGTATTACTGAGATAAGTAGGATTATGGTGGAAGAACCAGGTGCTGATGGGGAACTTGATGATATATGCCAGTAATGCAGACAAAAAATCATGATAAAAGGATCATTACAGCACAGGAAACAAACATTGATAGGCATCTAAAGTGTAACTGCAGTTGAAAGTTTCACATCTCAAAAAAAGACTGCAGTTATTTAAGAAATATAGGAAATGTGAAACTCACTGTAATGCTATTAATGTCTTGTGGTCTGACCTGACTGCATCCTTGATGTGGGGGGAAGACAAATGTACCCCCACCATGTTTACATACTGACAGTAGGGGAAATACTCTAAGATCCTACAACCTCTGACTTGGTAAATATTTTTCATGTTTGCACATCTGGTCTCATTATTTAAAGAACCACAAATTCAGTCTTTGAAATGTCAAAAGAAGCCTTGTTTGGTCACAGCAACATAGTTTGGATACACTGAAAGTCATTTAGCTGGGACCAACAGACAAAATGTGCCACAAGCCAACAATTAACATAACTTATCCCAGTGCTTGGCAGCCCTTGATTTAGACATATATGTTAGGAGGTATGAAGAAATATGTCCCCTGTTCTAGGGTGTGGAATCAAACTCAAAATGTTGCTGAGGTTCCCATTTAGTCTACAAGTTGAAGAAGAACATGCTTCAATGTATTAGCAGGGGAGTCGGGTCTAGATCCCATTTATATTATCAAAGTGACTGACGATCAACCCAAGCCATTGTGACAAGATCTACAGTAAAAGAGTACCTGCATTTTGGAAGCAAGCTTTGGTGGCTGTATTATCAAAACATGGTAAAAGACCCTTCAGAGACAACTTCATACAGGCCAATTTCAATTTTAAACTGTGATTATCAAGAGTTTTTGAATATAATAGCTAGGAGGATGGCAAAAGTACTGCCAAAAGTGATAGATATGGATCACTGTTTAGGGCATGCAGACGTGGCAATATTAGTAGACTAATGGTGATCTGGAGGGAAGCAGCATGTAAATAAAATGCCACTATTGTTGTTGGGTCTTGATGCAGAGAAAGCATTTGGTAGGGTCAGCAGGAACTTTATGAGTAGGGCAATGGTGTAGGATCTGCATTACATGACAGAATAATAAGATTAATAAGCCAGATATACGAAGAGTCAAAAGGCAGAATTACAGTGGCAGGGTTTCCTTGACAAGCTGTTTGACCTGGGGAATCCAGGAAGGACATCCTCTTTCCCCTTTGTCATTTACTTTATATTTAAAACCATCGGCAAAGAAAACTGCTTACTCATAAATTTAATGAAATATCTATGATGGTAGTTAAGAAAATTAAGCTTTATTTGTAGATGACAGTATTGTGTATTTGATAAATCCAGAAAAGCGTGTTTTGGCGTTGTGTAATATTTTAAGACTGTTTATCTTATATCCTTAAAAGACTAGAAACTAAGATAAAGCAAAGGTGATACTGGTAAACGTTGTATATACATACAGATTGCTTCAACAATACCCATATTTATTGGGACATGATAAGATGAAGTATTACCCATATGTGAATTGCTTTAGCAATATCTATGTTTATAGGGGGATGACAAGATAAAGTAATGTGTCTCCATTTAAAGGATTGTATTATGGCAGCTAAGGATATATGGGAAGAGACTAAACAAAAGATAATACAAAAAGTGAGAAACTGGAAAGTCTTGCTTATGAATATGGTTAGTGAGTTATAAGCAGTGAAGATGTTTTAGTCCCTTTAGTTTTAGACCACACTACAGTGCGGATCTGTAAAAGTATCCTTTTCCTCACTGTATGCAATCTCAGAGATAGAATATATAATTAGCAGAGGGTGTGGGGTACAGGGGGCTTGCCCCTCTGCAAAACATTGGTAGTAAATCTCCAGACATCCAGGTAATATCGATAATGTAGAATATGACATACCGATATCACTACATTTGGAGATGTGAGTGAACGATGTGCACATGTTCAGCATTTCTGTTCGAGTAAGTCATTATTAGCAAAACCGATTTGCAAAATTTTAATAGTAAACCTATACACAAACACACACACACACACACACACATATATATATATATATATATATATATATATATATATATATATATATACATATGCATACATATATATAAATCAAGCAGAAGGAATGATGATGAAACAAGGGGAAAGTTGAAGATAAAAGGAGAGTTTAGGCTTTTGCATGCAATCCCTTAAAAAGAATAATAACAGTAATACGGGATACTGTATTTCTGAGCCAGCAGACAGTATTCTAAAAAACAGTTAAGTATACTTTACAAGAACTAAGGCAACATGGGACTGGGGAAAGGAGATTTTTACCATTAGGGAAGAATGCAAGTACGGGTATAACAATGGAACCAAGGTACTGGAAACAAATAACCAGAAAGGCAAAGGTAACGGATTACTAATGGAACAAAGCATTTGTTTTAACTGCAGGTTACAGACTGCCTCTCCTACCAGGTATTCATAATGGAGTGTAGGCAAAGGAAAAAGGGATAGGGGAGAGCTAAGAGAAAAACCAAGTGTTGGTTGTGATTTTAATTGAGTCTAGTACAGAAGGTGCTGCTAAAAAGGGATAATTAAAACAGTATGTAAAGTATTGCACGCTAACGATAAGAATCAATCAGAAGTGGCTAGAAAAGACTGGAAAGACAATTTACAAAGGAACAGTGGGAAGACATCTGTATAGCTCCCATGTATGCAACAAAGTACAGACAATGTAGGATTTTTGCATGGAAGGTCAGCATAGGCATTTTTATTGCCCAAGCATATTTCAGAGGATTTTTCCTCAGGTAAATCGCAAGTACTGGAGATGTAATGGGAAAGAGAGAGGTAAGTGTGAACATGCCTTATAGGAATATGAATTGGCAGATTTAAAAAAATTCCCCACAGAGTTCTTTGTCAGAAATATTGGTGGATCAAATGATTGTAACTAAGGACATGATTGATTTTTTTTTGCACTGTGATATAGGATCTAAATCTTCTAGACATAGTTAATAAAGCATTACTAAGTTTAATACATGAAGGATCATAGGAGTAACAAGGGAACTTAACCAAGTGGCCATTACTGCCTTGCCAATACCCATCCTTATCTTACCTCCCTTTTCAGGGAGGGACAGGACACTCATCCCAGGGGTGAATTTATGAATACCCACCAAGTTGTCCAGCTCTTTTTTAAAGGCAGACACTGTTTAACTTGCTCAGGAAGTTTGTTACCAAGAAGGGGATAGACACTGCATTACCAACATATCACTTCACCTTTCCTTATTTATTTGTTGGGGTAGATTTAGATCTCTGGTCTCAGTGTGAGTAAAGCTGTTTATTTTTGGAGCTGTAAGAGATCTTGGACTACTGGGTCTTTTATAGTACTTAAAAAGCAAGGTAAAGGAGTCCTTATGACAAAGACTATAGAGACGAAGCCTCCAATTTCTCTTGGTAGCTCAGATCTTGTAAGCTCAAGATCATTTCAGATGAAAAGTTTTGAGGTCTTTTCACTTGCTTGACATGCTTAGTAAGATCATCCCAAAGGGTATATTCCATTCAGGTTTATTCCATTAGGTCTAATCACTACAGAGTACAAGGAAGTGATGACTTGTTTTAATCTAGAAGAGATAAAGTTTGTTATGAGCTGTGCAAGGTAAAAAGACTTCCTAATCACTGTTATCATGTAGTGGTCAAATGTAAGGGACCTATCCACCCATGTACCCAGGTCTCGCACTACCTTATCATTTTGAAGTAGCCCCTTCATTGGTGTAGAGGGCTAAAGCCCTGACTACAGCCTACTTGACCCGAGAGGGGTGAGCATGCCCATAACTGGGGAAGCAGTTACATGGGCACTCTCTTTGGTGATCCCTGGTGTAGACTGGGGATGCTGCATTGAGGAGGTGTAGCTCAAGGAGGGGTTAGGGTGGTGGGCATGGCTGAGATACTACAGGAGCAGGGTGAAACTCTGCATGCCTCCATTGTGTGTCTGCCCCTCAAGCATCGCATTTCCACAGTGGGAAGGGTTGGATAGGGCATACTGAAAAAAATCCCTGTGGAATGGTTATGGCCAAGACCTCCAGGACACCCTTAAGTTCCACAACCAGCTTCAGCTATAAATCAAAGAAAATCTGAGGTGTGGCTGTAGGGATCTGGGTAAGAAAGATGTACAATGATGCAGGATCCCCTCCAAAAAATTTAAATTTTTTCAATTTTGAAGTTGTGTGTTATCTATAGTACAAACTAGAGCTAGGGATTGATTACCGAATGCTACAATGTTGTACTTTTTAGCACTGCGTTTAAGTCAATATTTTGTTCATCAGCTACTGGTGAGTATAACTCCTGCTGAAGTCCCTAGTTGTTAGGAAGGGACTTGAGGACTACTCCAAAGCTTACAATCATCTGTGAAGTTTGTTATCCAGAGATCTGTGTTTGACATGTGGAGATCTGAGAAGTAGATACTTAATAGCAGAGGTGCAAGCACTGAACCCTTAGGAATTCCACTTCTCTTCTTCATGATCTCAGAGGATGCACTCCCTACTCTTACTGTGTGGGTCCTGTTCTTAAACCAACTGGCTATCCATTTAACCACATATAGGTCAATTTGGAGCTACTTCTGCTTGTTTATTATATCTGCATGTGGAATGGTATCCAATGGCTTTACAAGGTCAAGGTATATTCTTCATTCAATAGTACTCCATTGAAGGCTGTTTGACCCGAGGTGCCAGAGTTGGACAAATTAAAAGTAGCCAGCCTAAGTAACTCAAAGATGTTTACTAAATTCATTAGACATGTTCTACCCTTGACAGAGCTAAACAGCTTGGAGTCAAGTCTCATTAGATTTTTTTCTGTCATAGGTAATGAAGTTGGCTATGATACAGTCCATCATTTAGCAATTAAGGCTTGCTTGACTGTTAGGTCTGTAATTCCTGGGGTTAGTGATGGGGCCACCCTTGTGGACTGACATCAAAATAGCTCTGTGCCTCACCTATGGGAGAAAGACATTTGCTAGGGTCATGTTAAAGAGGCTGAGGAGTGGGTCCACCAATACTTTTGTAGTCCTATTAACAAAGCAACTGGGTACTTTGTCAGACCCCATGGATGAAGTACCCTTCACTTTGGAGAGTACTTTAAGTACATTTTCTTTATTTATGGTTGGTGGCTTGACTCCATCTAGAAAAACTGAGCTTGGAATAAATCTCTGGGGTGAAGATGGCACTAAATTTATTTCCCAGTAACCTGGCAACAGCCACTGGATCAGAGTAGGTAGTACTATTATGACTTAGCTTTGAACAATGTTGAACATTGAAATTTCCTGATATAATTAATAATGATTTGTAGTTGTGTTTGGCTTCTGTAGCTAATATGAGTTCATGGAATGCTTTCATTTTTCTGATTTTTTTTTTTTTAGTTTCCTATCAAGCTGTTTGATGGCCTTTTTGATTTTTTTTGGGTCATTTGTCCTACTATATAGGTTAATGAATTTCTTCCTTCTATTATACATTTTATTAATGGACTACCCCAGGCAACCATGCAACCAGATTAAAAAAGTTAAAAAAGAGATAGCTAGAAAATCAAAATCTAAACCAAATGTAACTGAAGTATAGA
Organism: Protopterus annectens; assembly: GCF_019279795.1. Taxonomy (NCBI): domain Eukaryota; kingdom Metazoa; phylum Chordata; order Ceratodontiformes; family Protopteridae; genus Protopterus; species Protopterus annectens. Next base: position 1,135,081,895 of record NC_056730.1, read on the forward strand.
ATATTGTAGAGGAGGTGAAAGAACTGGAGGTGGGATCTTTAGAAAGGGGGAGGGGCAAATTACATAGAAATAAATGGAATTTGTGGGAAAAGTACATGCAGAATAATGTTCAGGAGAAGGAATGAAATTTAAGGCAAGGCAGGAACTGAGCAATGTTAGAGTGGATGAAATGTGTTAAAAAGAAAATACACAGTATGCATACTGCATAAAAATAATAATGGATTTGTGGCTATGGTTTGTTTTATTGTGTATTATTGTATGTGTGCACACCACATTTTTAAAAATGTAATGTTTTATAAAGGTGACAAAGAAAAGATCTACAGCAGATTTACATATTAACAGGATACAGTTGTGGCAATAGCAAAGTGTTGTCACCTGTAAGCCTGCTTCGTGGCGCAGAGGACAGTGTCCTGACTGTGATCCCTGGTGAGTGGGGTTCAACAATTGATCCTAGCATAGGAAGAGCCAGCTGGGGAGGGAAAGGAATGAAGGCACATGACCTGCTCATGTCTCCCAGGAGTTAGGGCAGCATGTGCATACTTGGAGGCATACCAGTGGCGTGCTTTCCTCAGTGGAGGCTGAAGAATCAACCATTCATGATTCAAGGGTAGGAGTTGCTTGAGAATGCCCTTCAGTGCATCCCACAGCACTTTGCTCCTCCATCGTCCACCAAGTACTTGTAGGAGATACAACAGCAAAACTAAAAAAAATCAACCTACACCTGATGGATTACTGAATAATAGTCCATATCAGTACTCCTTTGACTCAGAGACAGGAAACAAATTGGCTTATTCCCCCAGGAAGGGGCTGATGACAGCAGGGAAAAGGAAGAAGAAAAGTGTCACTATCTCTCCAGATCATTGATGGGGCAGTGCTTACTGTAGCATGTTGGGATATGGAGTTCTTACCTAAGCTAAGTTCAGACATGCATAAGGAATTGCAACATATGCTGACAATTATGGGACTAACAAGGCTTCTCTTATTACAGCCACCAAATGACGCTAATTGCATACACAGAAAACACTAGGAAAAGAGGAAAGATATGACAGAGGCCTTCATGCCCCTCAGTGGAATAAACAAAGATAGATTCTGGAAATTACTGTGCCAGAAATAGGTGGGAGAGAAGAGTATTTTTTTACAGAACAATGAGACTGCTTACCAGGAAATGGAACTCAACTTCCTTTCCAAACAATGGGATGTTAATCCATGGAGAATATCACATCTGCACTATCCATTAAAGGGCAGATCTAAGTAAATGACAGACTTCATTCTGATGAATATCAGATAGCAATACGTAAAACAACTGTGAATGAGTCTGTTTTCACAGTAACATGTTTTATCCCATCCATATTTTCAAAGCATCAACACAACTTCCTCTTCGTTTTAAGCCGTTTGCACTGAAGTACATATAAGATCACTTTGGAAACAGAAAAAAAAAAATAATTTTGGTGACATCAGTGACATACGTTTTAGTGAAATATTGGTGGACATGTCAAACAGTGGTGGGCAATAAGATCATACCTATTCCATTTTAGAGCAGTTAAGGTGTTGCTCATTTTGACAGTACCATAAGACAACAAATAAACAAGAATCACAACATCAGTTTTGCTAGACAGAATGTCCCAGCATAAGTAGCGAAACACAGACATAGTGACTGCCGTTCTACTATGTTTATGCTTTCAGCAGCTACTTTTACAAATATGTTCGAAGTTTCATAGGTCTGTACTAAGACTGCATCTAGAAGGCTGTCGATGCGCTTGATCACATCATTATTCTAGTAATAAGGTTAGACTAAGACTACTTTTCTCTGGACAGATCATCCAGTCCTCATGGGTGCCTCTGAAGTTTGTCAGGGAGATACTCTGCATGATATGTACAGGGAAACTATTCCAAAGGTAGAGCTGACTGTTGATGAGCTTATCTTGCAGGCTTTAGGTCTTGGGACTAGGTGCTTGTCTGTACCGTCAAAATGTCAAAAGCCTTTTATTAGTGAAGATGTTAAGCAAAGGTTGTCCCTCAAAAGCCTTTGAAAATTGTTGTAAAGAGAGAGAGAGAGATTTATTTCCCAGGGCAGTGTACGTAACGTAAAGTAGAGATGTTTAGTTAGGAAATTATGGAGCCTTTAAAGATGTACAAGTTGCTTTAATAAGTACTTTACAAAGGTGGTAGTTCATTCAAGGATGGCTCAAACAAAGGAGAAGTATAGAGGGACAAGGACATCTCTTGATCTACAGGAGAAACACCAACAGATAAGCTGTGTAAGGCAGAAGAAATGTTTAACCACAGCCAAAAATATGGTAGTCAAAAGACAGCCACTGTCTATGCAGTTCACCTGGTCTCCATTAACAGTGTCTGTTTTGAGAGGGAGTGCCAGAAATGTGATAAGAAGAGGGGATACATGGGGGTCTTTCCAAAGGTAACTATACTGTAATTCTTGGCATTTAGTGTGGTTCAGGGGTTAACATATCAAGCGTTAGTTTGGTGCAGGCCTTCCAAGAGAATATGAATATCGTGGGATTAATTAGCAACAGCATCTATCCTGTAACCATCCACAAACTTGGTTACCCAAACACACTGGACGTCCAAGTTCATTTTTGAGAAGTAAATGCCATGTAGGAGGGGACCAAGACTGAGCCCTGGCTGGTGGATACCAGTGTCAAACTTTCTGTGGCCAATGCATATACCACATACTTTGACAATGTTAGTTCTACCTGTAAGCTGATTTGTTGTCTGGATTGCAAACAATGTGGTTGTCACTGCTGATGGACCGTTGCTTTCCTTTCTTTTATCCCATCCAAATTAAAATGTTTCTTTGCCTGAACATATTGTAGAAGTAAACAGCATGGCTTTAGTATATGGCTATTATAGTATTTGGCAAACAAAAATGAAGGAGCTGTGAAACAAAACCTTATTTTAACCAATATTACTTTGTATTCTCCACCTTATTATTATTATTCTTATTATTATTGTTGTTACTATTATTTTTTTCCTCTCTCGTTAATACATTTCTCAAAGAATACTAGTGTTAAAGAAAACTTTATTTTTTAACGATGACTTTATTTTATCACTTACTAAAATGGCAATGTCTTCCATAAAGTAAAAAAATATGAGCTGGAAACTTGAAAACACTGAAAATATTTTAGTAAGAGACAAATGATGTTATGGAAACACTCAAACAGTGAATAACAGTTTAGAATTAAGACAAGCATTTGCTGTTAAGTAAGCAGTGGAACAGAATCTAGCAATGTACCATAGCCTTGTTGGAATGTCCCCCTCCTTGGAACTCAATGGTTCCAAAAGCATCAGTGGGACTGAGTTGCGTGTGTTTGCTGACAGACCACTTCTCTGCCTGGATGTCATTTCTACCATAACGACTTTCGGACTTCTCAGTGTGAGTGACAGAGATGCTTGGAGGCAATCCAATATGCTGGCCAATTAGACGACCACAGCAACACCTACAGCAAAAGAAAAAAAAAAAGATTGACATCTTCTCACTATAGTGACATTATTACAACTAAATTTGTAAGCTAGGGTGAGCAAATGAACTCCTAGGCATTCTAAGTATTGAGAAATAGTTCACGTTTCAGAAACATATGACATACTTTCCTGCTTATAACTCCATGCATTTAAAATCAGTATGCTTTCTTTATACTTTTGCAGACACACAGTAAAACCTGGAAACACACATTTAATCAATTTTGCAATATTTTAACTATTCAATTTTGTCAAGCTTTATCAGCTCTGCAATAAAGTATTACAAGAATATGTTTATTTGTGGGATCTTTAGAATATAAGAGGAATAAACTACATAGAAGTAAATGGAATCCGTGGGAACAATATACATACAAAATAATGTTCAAGAAAAGCGTTTTTTTTTTTCAGTGAAAACATGACTTATGCAATCTAAGTAATGTTAAACTGAATAATTGTTAAGACAAAAATCTTATTTATATAATGTATACAAAGGGAAAAACTGCTACAATGGTTTGCTTTCTCTTTTATAACTGAATGTGATGTTAATAACCATGTTACAAAAAATGTATTTATTTGGAATAAAAATCATATGTCATTAGTATAATCTGCTATTCTGTTAAAACAGCATCCTTGATGATGTCTACGCTTGGATTCATCCTTTGTACCAGTTAAAGGTAAACACCTTATTCTAGAAAGTTCTCTTTATGCCCATAACAGTGCACACTATGGTATAAAGCACTGACTGCATAAGTTTACTCATCCTCCACATCTGCCAGTTTGCCTCACAGCCACTAGTGAGCCTCTTTCTGCAACTCAGAAAATAACAGTAGAGATTTGTGCTAATAATGAACTCCAGCAGTTAAGTCTGACTGGAGGTTTTTCCCTTCAAGAAGGCAATGGCAGAAGCGTAATCCTGACCTATGTTTTAACACACATCTACTGATACAATAAGAACATGTGTTATATCTAGCATTAAGGGCCGTCTATGGTGGGCCTTTGGTTGGGTTGAATCAGAATGGAAGGAGCTGATTAAACACAGCAGGAAGAGAGCACAGAAGTCTAAGTAATGCATGTAGTCTTGCCTAGAAAGCACCATTTCCCACAGTTATGGTCAACAATTAATTTCACAAAGTTGTTGTGGTACTTATGTCTGCCACAAGACATTGTAAAGTACAGGAGGAAGTACTCGTACAGTAGAGCAGACTTTGATCATAGCAAAGGATAGGACCTAGAGCTGCCAAATGGTTGAAAACAATATAGTTAACCTAAGACATGCATATTTTGCATCAACTTTGAGTCCTTCCCCTCCCTGGAGCCAGGGAAACAACCAGAGCATTTAAGTAAAACAGTACAACTGCTTCTAAGAACATCTGAGCAGGCAGTACACCGCTACAGAGTGAAAGACTCTCTCTCTCTTTCTACCATTGCAAAAAAGGGAGGCAATAAATGGACTGGTTCACAAAATCAAAACCACATTCTAACAAAAACTGAGACAAAAGTCAAGGAGCTTAAGATCAGAAATGGACTGAAGAAACTGCCCATGCGTGTCAGCCTGATGCTTTGGGATCATTCATACAATGATAGAGGTAGTCAAAAGAAAGTTTACAGTAAGAGAAGCTCCTGCAGCATTGAACCTGTGGGCTCAAATGTAGACAGAAAAGCATGCCGAATGTGTAGTACAAGTCCTTCGGGGGGGAGGAGCTCTTTGGGGGGGGCAACATTCACAAAAGAGTGGATTGATCAACCACAGATGTGTTTCACTTCTGTACTCAAACAAGAAAGATGGGCTGAATACAGCACAATGATCCCCATGCAAAATCTGAGAACTAAGCATACAGCGTCTGATATCTGAAGAGTACCTACTACAAACCAAGAGGGTCAGCACATGGTACTGATTCCATCTAAGATGAAAACTGCTTTCATACTGAAGCTGCAGTGAAAAATTTTCAGTAGACTCATGCCTCCCACATCCACATCCAGAAAACTGGTGTGGCTGAGAGAAATTAATCCATGACCTGGTCTTGAGATGAAGCTTGCATCTCTTAAATCATGTGAAACAGCCCTGGCTAATACCAGAAGAGTTTTCTGTATTGCCATAGGACAGACAATCCAAATCCACTCACTACATAACCAATAAAATAGACCAAGAATGACTATGACCTTCTCAGAACTGTGATAGGTATAACAATGTACTGCAACACTACAAATGAGCCTTCACCCATCCCAAACTGTTGTAGAAAGCAAGGGGACAGGAGGGGAGGACTGAAATTCCTCTGGCTGTGGAAGGACTGATCCACTTATGCTTAGCTTATGTAGACTCAGTCCAGACATGGCTTGTGCATATGGATCGAGAAGAAAGGTAGATGAGTAGCTCATTGTGACCACTAGCACATTCTCTTCCACAGGCATGTGAACTTCTGAGATATTGAAGCTTAAAACCATAGCTAGCCATGATATAAAATGACCACATCTTAAGTGGGGAGCTACCTTGTGCTCACTTGCCTGACATTGTGCCGCAGTATGGAAAGGGTGCTGAACCAAAGCATTATGTGCCCATTAAAATGTAGACCCCATTATCTAAAAGACTCAAGCCCTGCCTTTTGTTTAGCTTGCAAAAAATACACCTCCCTGGGGAGGGGCTACTGCCTGAGAATCAAAGAGAGCTAATGCACCCCCTTTCCCATGAGTAAAAATTAATATAGGCCACAGAAAGGAAAACTCCATCTAAGCTTTGGTGGTAATTGTACACAAGTTCAAGGTCTTAAGACAAGAGACTGACAACAGGACAAGACCAAAATGTGTGGTGGCTCTGCCGTTATAGATTCTATAATATCTATATCCTTAAACATACCGCAGTGTAATAAAAATATGGCTGCATTAGATAATCAGGTTTGAAATTAGATCCTAAGTTGTTTATGCCCAGGCCGTCAAACCATGACTTCTTGAGCTCTCCAAAAAGTGCAGAAGAGCAGCAGAAGCAGTAAGTGGTGAGGGCAGCACATATGTCCATACCAAAAAAGCCACAAAAGGAGCAAAGCTAAGGTGGGCATTAGCAAAAAACATGCTAGTCTTATGAGACTAAAGCAGTGGAAGATGGATACCATATTAACTAGGAGCCACTCTACTTAAAAGATGGTGCACAAAAGTCTTTTATCTGACAGGCTTTTGCAAAGTTTCCAACACATAGGAAGCCACTAGAATCTGAAGGAATCTGAAAGGGCAACTCTTTGTCCTATAGAACCCATCACTGTGCTGCACTAAAAGAACTAAAATGGCTTGAGCTACCACAGCTACTTAACTATCACCAGCTGGGCACAGCCTACAATATTCTCAAATATCCTGAAACAAAACCCTCATTATTCAACCTATTTACTATCTATACTGCAACCCGGTACCTAAGATCCAGTGAAAAATCTGTCCTCTCCATCACAAAGGCTAACAATAATGCAGGGAAAGCACTCTACTCCCACACCGTTGCTAGAAATTGGAACTCTCTTCCCCTATCTGTATCCACTGCCCCCTCCACATCCATATTCAAAAACTCCCTCAAATCGCACCTTCTTAGTACCTGGTTATGCCCTTGTATCACATAATCCTACCCATACTACTATTAACTCCCCAAATTCCTCTCTGATCACATGCTGGAGCTCTGATCCCCTGTAGGTTTGGTCATCTGAAAGGGTACTTTTAACTGTAGAATCTTACTTGATATATTTTCTTTTCTTACCAATGTATGACTGACATTGTCTTTTTACCCATGTTCTGTATCTTCTTTTACCTGGAGTGTTTTTATTAATTCTTGTTATATTTCTATGCTCAGCATACATGATGTAACCTGTTTTGAGCATTATGCTGGATGTACTGTATTTGTATAACTTGATGTTGGAGCTTTTCTCCCCGGGCCTCTGCTGAAAATGGACCTGGTCCAGTCGGAATTTCCCGGTTAACAAATGTAAAATAAATAAATAAAAATAAGAGTAATGTCCAGCCAGACAAGTCAGGAGGAACTTCAGTGAAGGCATCTGATAGCACCCTGAAAAAACCTCCAAAGAAATTACCAGTATCCGGTACCAATAATCTTCAGTGGAGAACAGGGACAATATGGTCAAGAATCATCCAAAACTACGTGTTCTATTCAAGCAAGGAGTGTCAAATGGGCCAGACTCAAACATTCTCCTGAAAATGAGAATGCCTTTACTGTCTTCTGAACCACAGAGTCTTGGCATGTCTTAAGAACTTTAACACAATAAAACTGGAAGATATGACAGAGAGAAAAATGTAACATGGGGATAATTAAGAGCATTCATACTCAATTTTTCTCACTTAAGAAGATGTTTCTCCTGACTGGAACAAACAGGAAAAGCTATCCCTTTCAGAGGAGCCCAACCTGGTGTCCAGTTAGCAACAGTGATGAAGGTAGAGATAATTTTAGAGATTCTTAACTGACACAGAAGTCAGTGATGACAAAGAACATTTCATTTTGCTTTTAAGGTGATGGTGAGGCCGCTACTTCTTTGAGGAAGAAGAAGAAGGGGAAATTACCTCTTTATCAAGGAAAGGACCAGAGTCCCTCTAAGATTACCATTCACCATAACAAGGGAGACCTGACCCGGACAAATAGCATGCTCTCTGTAAACTGAAAGTCCAGAATACTGCAGCTGAACCGGCCTCATCTTTGCCACTCTGTATAGGTACACACCTGAGTCTACAGCCCTAACCACAGCATCCACACAACCTATATAACAAAGGGCTAACTAGGGGCAATAATGATTAGCTGTACACAGAGCATGGCTAAAGGTCTTCTCAAACTCGGACTTGGAGAGATTTTCAAGCATTTCCATTGCTAATTCCATCAAGACAGACAGGAAGGTGGGCCCGAGCCCTAATTTGAGAGAGGAATATATTTTCTTGTCACTCCCATTCAAAATTGTAGACTGCTACCAGGACAGCAGAGAAGAAATAACATGGCTTTGGTCTTTCCTGAGACCAGAAATACTACGCAAAGACCACAAATGTGTCAGTGTAATGATGCTTAAATAGCAGAAGTTTAAAAACACCAAAGCTCCAAAAACCAGATGTAAAAACCACACGAAGTTTAATGTTTAAGAACAGTCACTGAAAGTTCAATAAAAAGGTACACCAATACCCAAAACGAAGTCACAGACAAGTGTAGATGTAGTATCCAAAACAGGTTAAAAGCACACTGTCCCGACTCCTGTGTACAGAGTGGCCATACGAAAACTAGAATCCAGTATGTTAAGCGCTTTTCGTTCGGGTTATACTCGAACTTCCTCAGACAACCATCTCCAGTAATAGTTAAACTTAAATAGTTAATTCCTTCAATCCTATCCTATCAGGAAAAAGCTCAAATCAACCCATTTTCCAATAAAATCTTAAAGTTTAAAAAAAATATATCTAATATAATCATTAAATCACATTACTTTAGTTTACGTGCCATATGTTCAAACGTTAAGTATTCAGTTATTATAAGTGGCTAGTACCCTTACTTAATGGTTAAATAAAACAGTTTCCTAATTTTGGACAAAAGTTGCTGTAAAACAAAAAATAAGTGATAAATAAAAAATGTAAAATATATAACGTAAACCTAATTCAGTCCTTCATACTAAGTATAGTTATGCCATCCATAAAGATACAACAGAAAGTATATGTAAAGAAAAAATAAATAAGTGAAAATGTTAAATGAGTTAAAATATGTCCACTCCCATAAAGGTAATAAGTGGTTCCACCTAGTGTTTTAATGTAGTATTAAACATAAGCACTTTTAACCTAGAAACCAATAAACTACCACTACCCCTAAGTAACTCAAAAAGTGTAAAAGATACAAAAGGTACAAGAAATATGAAGTAGGACCTAGTGCTACTCTTGAACTTCAATTTTTAATATTACTTGTATTATACTACCTATATAAACTTTTTAGTTTTAAAATACATGCAATACTGCAAGATTCATTTAACCCAGGTTCTACATATGCGTTTAGTCTTAGTTGCCAGTTGAGTTCGTTCCTCTCCAATAGGAGTTTCACTAGACTGTCGTTGACCCCACACCTATTTTCGGTGTTCTGCGTAACCTGTGATATAATCCTAAATTTTAAAAAAATGACCTTCTGTTAGTTCACAGTGACGGGCTAATGCGTTATTAGGGTTCTTCTTACTAATAGCATATGTGTGTTCATAAATCCAGTCCTTTAGTCTACAGTCGGTCTTACCCACGTAGAACGCCTGGCAAACCTGGCATTCGGCGAGGTAAACCACACTTCTTGTATTACAGTTGTAAGTCCGCTTAATAAAGAAAATCTCATCCCTTATCTTAAATTTATTACCACACATAATGTGTGCGCATTGGTTGCAGTGGCCGCATTTACGAGTTCCTCCGTCTCCCTCCTTTCTCCTTCCGTCTTGACTCTTTTCAAGAAGTTGTTTCAAGTTTAATCCTCTTCTAAAACTAATGCAAGGGTACTCGCCTATTTGGTCAAAAATCTCCCTATTTAAGGACAAATAAAACCAACATTTTCTGACCGCCTTCTGTATGTCCATAGCCACAGGAGTGTATGTGAAAGTAAAAGACAGTTGGTACTTGTTCTTGATGTTACTTTCTTGCACAGTCAACCCTCCCCTTATAGGGCCATTACTCTCCAATTTCCTCATTCTGTGGTCACTAGAGTTCGGTCCAATGTGTTTACAAGTCTCAATATTTAGGGTACGGTAGGCCAAAATAGGTTTGTATACACCTGTTGCCCTTTTCCTAGTTACCTCTTCAAAAATACTGTTCAAGAACTTACTTGGGTAACCTCTGTGTAAAAACATATTAAACAAAAGTTTACTTTCTTTCTCAAACTCTTCCTCAGTCGTCACCATCCTGGCGGCTCTCACCAGTTGACCTTTGACTACCGGTTTTTTCTGGTGTATTGGGTGTTCACTAGTAAAATGTAAGAAGGAGTTTGAGAAAGTACTTTCTCTGTAAATCCTAGCAGTGTAACCCTTATTAACCGTGTCTTTACCCAAGTCGATGTCTAAAAAGTTTATCCTATTCTCCTGATAATTTTGGGTGAATTTAAGAAAAGAGGTTGTTTGGTTAAAAAAGTCGACCAATTCTTTGGCCGCCTGTTGGTCGCCTTCTAATATCATGAAGATGTCATCCAAAAATCTCTTATAAACCTTCACCACTTTAAAATAAGGGTTGTTAAAGATAAACCTAGTCTCCCAATATGCCATGACAAGGTTAGCAAAACTTGCCCCCACCGGTGTCTCCATGGCTACCCCGATCTTTTGTAAGTAAAGTTTGTTGTTAAATTGAATGTAATTATTCTGTAAGATAATGTCTAGTAGTTATTCAGCCAATAAGGTCTCACTGTCAGAGGCCCCTTTAGTTCTCATATGTTCTACCACCCATTCTACTCCAGTGTCATGAGGTATACTGGAATACAGGTCACAGACATCAACCGTAAGGAAGTTGATCTCCTCTTGGAACTGGACTACGTTAATTTCCTCCAAGAAGGACCACGAGTCCTTAAAAATTTGGCTCTCGCCTTTGACATATTTCTTCAAAATCGAGTCGGCTAGTTTCGCACAAGGGTAGGTGATGGATTGTCTACCGTCAACCAATGCTCTAAATGGGGGGTCCACTACACTTTTATGGGTCTTGGGTATACCAAACAGTTGAGGTGTTTTGGGGGCTAATAAAGTAAGGTAGTGAGCCATTTGGCTGTCAATCAGCCCGTCAATAAAAAGGTCATTTAAAAACATCCTAATTCTATTATATGCCCCATTCATTTGGTTAGTACTTACCACTTCATAAGTGTCTTTCTCTAAAAGTAAAGACATCTTCTTAATATAGTGGTCCCTGTACATAACCACTAAACCCCCTCCTTTGTCTGGTTTCATAGATCTAATAGGTAATTTACAAAATGATGTCAAAAGCTGTTTCTCTTGAATTGTGATGTTACTCCCCGTTGTATGCCTATTAAAGTCGTGAACCACTGCCCTTAACTCATTTTCACACAGATGTTCAAATAGCCCAATAATAGGGTGTGTCGGTGGGTTGTAGGTACTAGCCACTTTTAGTTCATTGTTACTGTAAGATGAATTACCAAGTAACACCGTCAAGTTCAGTTTACGAATAAACAGTTTGAAGTCAATGAGAAGTTCCGCTAAATTACATCTATCCGTCGGAATAAAGGTGAAACCTTTTGCCAGTAGTTCTAGCAACTCAGGCTCAAGGGTAAAGGCAGTATAGTTGAAAATCGTAAAGTCACCCTCCTTATTTAAGACCAGTTGGTACGGGGTAAGTTCTAATTCACATTGCTGTGAGTGTTGTACCTCTTTTGTGGTTGATATTGGGGGTTCGGTGTCCAGTTGCTCACTGGTACCCCCCTCCCCTTGTAGTTTTTTGACTGTTGCTGTTGCTGATGGTAACCATTTGGGTCCTCGCAGTTGTTCTGGTTGAAATTACGAGTATACTTAGGTCGTGCACCTAAGTAAGTAGTATTTTCACTAGAAACCTCGTTTACCCCCAAAGGCATGTCCTGGTTGATAAAATTGGAACTATTAGTTCCCTCTGGGTTTGTTACTGAGGTGTTCCTCCCATTAATTCGACTGTCCACAGTTTCCCCTTCGCCACCTAGTTGGTTATATCACCCTTGAGTCACTCTCCTCACGTTATGCTGGTATTGAGAGACAGGTGGTTTTCGGTATGCATATCCATCCCTATATGCCTTTAAGTCCCTCTGAAGTTTACCAACCTTCACAGTTCTCAGTTTCTCCAGTTGGTGGGCAATAGTGACAAAAGACCTATTATAATCGTATTGGTATTGGGGAAACAAATTGTCTGATTTAATGACCCCTTCCAGTGCTCTTGTTTCTTCAGTAAGCTCATTAATTGAAACTTCATAGTGTTTTACCATCACAGTTAAAAGTTCCAAACCTTGTTTATTAAATAGTTCTACAAGTTCCTTATGGAACTGAGAGCCCTCCATTAACCCAGTTGGATAAATACAGTGCCTCAACCCCTTAGGTACCACCTTCTCCTTAATACACTTGTTGAGGTAGTTAACCTCTAACTGTAATTTTTTAACTTTAAACAGTTTATAGTCAAATTGCTTAAGTTTGTCAACTAAAAGTTCTTCACTTTGGCCATTACTCTCAACGTTTTCATTGTGCAAGTGTTCATCTAAAGTTAACTCGTTGTTAAGCCAAAGAGAAATATCAAAATTAGGGCAAACCTGTAAATCTCGTGTAGTTGTTAACTGGTTATTCCCTCCTGAAGTAGAAACATGATGGGGTTCTCCCTCAGCTTCTCCTGACCGGCACCTCTGGTCTACATGCGGTTGTGTGCTTTGAAGTAGCCCCTTGCTCGGTCCTCCGTTAGTAGTGTTAATAGTGTTTCCTTTACGTGTGCAATTGTAATCAGGACCTAACTCTTGCTGCTGGGTAACCAAATCCACTTTGGCCGTTAGCTTGTCAAGTCGCTGGTTCATTAATTCCAACAGCTGAGTAAGGTTGCCTTTCTCAGCACTGTCGCTGAGTGTAGAGTCATCCATTCTTCTGGTGCGTCGGTGTTTACACTGACCAACTAGCAAACACCAATGAACGTCCACAAACTGCAGAAGTTTAAAAACACCAAAGCTCCAAAAACCGGATTTAAAAACCACACGAAGTTTAATGTTTAAGAACAGTCACTGAAAGTTCAATAAAAAGGTACACCAATACCAAAAACGAAGTCACAGACAAGTGTAGATGTAGTATCCAAAACAGGTTAAAAGCACACTGTTCCGACTCCTGTGTACAGAGTGGCCATATGAAAACTAGAATCCAGTATGTTAAGCGCTTTTTGTTCGGGTAATACCCGAACTTCCTCAGACAACCATCTCCAGTAATAGTTAAACTTAAATAGTTAATTCCTTCAATCCTATCCTATCAGGAAGAAGCTCAAATCAACCCATTTTCCAATAAAATCTTAAAGTTTAAAAAAAATATATCTAATATAATCATTAAATCACATTACTTTAGTTTACGTGCCATATGTTCAAACGTTAAGTATTCAGTTATTATAAGTGGCTAGTACCCTTACTTAATGGTTAAATAAAACAGTTTCCTAATTTTGGACAAAAGTTGCTGTAAAACAAAAAATAAGTGATAAATAAAAAATGTAAAATATATAACGTAAACCTAATTCAGTCCTTCATACTAAGTATAGTTATGCCATCCATAAAGATACAACAGAAAGTATATGTAAAGAAAAAATAAATAAGTGAAAATGTTAAATGAGTTAAAATATGTCCACTCCCATAAAGGTAATAAGTGGTTCCACCTAGTGTTTTAATGTAGTATTAAACATAAGCACTTTTAACCTAGAAACCAATAAACTACCACTACCCCTAAGTAACTCAAAAAGTGTAAAAGATACAAAAGGTACAAGAAATATGAAGTAGGACCTAGTGCTACTCTTGAATTTCAATTTTTAATATTACTTGTATTATACTACCTATATAAACTTTTTAGTTTTAAAATACATGCAATACTGCAAGATTCATTTAACCCAAGTTCTACATATGTGTTTAGTCTTAGTTGCCAGTTGAGTTCGTTCCTCTCCAATAGGAGTTTCACTAGACTGTCGTTGACCCCACACCTATTTTCGGTGTTCTGCGTAACCTGTGATATAATCCTAAATTTAAAAAAATGACCTTCTTTTAGTTCACAGTGATGGGCTAATGCGTTATTAGGGTTCTTCTTACTAATAGCGTATGTGTGTTCATAAATCCGGTCCTTTAGTCTACGGTCGGTCTTACCCACGTAGAACGCCTGGCAAACCTGGCATTCGGCGAGGTAAACCACACTTCTTGTATTACAGTTGTAAGTCCACTTAATAAAGAAAATCTCATTCCTTATCTTAAATTTATTACCACACATAATGTCTCCCTCCTTTCTCCTTCCGTCTTGACTCTTTTCAAGAAGTTGTTTCAAGTTTAATCCTCTTCTAAAACTAATGCAAGGGTACTCGCCTATTTGGTCAAAAATCTCCCTATTTAAGGACAAATAAAACCAACATTTTCTAACCGCCTTGTGTATGTCCATAGCCACAGGAGTGTATGTGAAAGTAAAAGCCAGTTGGTACTTGTTCTTGAAAAAAAAAAAAAACAGGAAAAGCTGTCCCTTTCAGAGGAGCCCTAACTGGTGTCCAGTTAGCAACAGTGATGAAGGTAGAGATAATTTTAGAGATTCTTAACTGACACAAAAGTCAGTTATGACAAAGAACATTTCATTTTGCTTTTAAGGTGATGGTGAGGCCTCTACTTCTTTGAGGAAGAAGAAGAAGGGGAAATTACCTCTTTACCAAGGAAAGGACCAGAGTCCCTCTAAGATTACCATTCACCATAACAAGGGAGACCTGACCCGGACAAAGAGCATGCTCTCTGTAAACTGAAAGTCCAAAATACTGCAGCTGAACCGGCCTCATCTGTGCCACTCTGTATAGGTACACACCTGAGTCTACAGCCCTAACCACAGCATCCACACAACCTATATAACAAAGGGCTAACTAGGGGCAATAATGATTAGCTGTACACAGAGCATGGCTAAAGGTCTTCTCAAACTCGGACTTGGGGAGATTTTCAAGCATTTCCATTGCTAATTCCATCAAAACAGACAGGAAGGTGGGCCCGAGCCCTAATTTGAGAGAGAAGTATATTTTCTTGTCACTCCCATTCAAAATTGTAGACTGCTACCAGGACAGCAGAGAAGAAATAACATGGCTTTGGTCTTTCCTGAGACCAGAAATACTATGCAAAGACCACAAATGTGTCAGTGTAATGATGCTCAAATAATCACTCAAATAAGACTACGGCTTCTACTTTGTGTTGGCCTTCTTTGGGGCCACAGTGGCAGAGTTAACATGCCTCTAGACTGCCAAAATGGTATTTTGTTGTTGCTAGCTTCAAGTGGGGGCATGTTGAGGGTATTAAAATGCCTCCATACTCATGAATGTACTGGGTCTATATTATATGCTCGAAGTTTTAAAACTTCGACGCTCATATAATCGACCCTATATGAACCAAGTTTTAAAACTTCAAATATACAATAAAAAATAAATAAAAACAAAAACAACCTACCTGAATGCTCTGAGCAGGGGGGCAAGCCCCCCTGCAGCCCCCATGTGGGCAGGCTGTTCCTCCCACACCCCCACTACTTAAATATACCAACTCCGAGATCGCACTACAGTGAAGTGAGATTGCCGTATGGAATATTTCCCTTTATCTCACTGCAGTGCAATTTTGGAGTTGGTTCTCAGAGTGTTCAGATAGGTTGTTTTTGTTTTTATTTATTTATTTTTTTATATGCTCGAAGTTTTAAAACTTCGCTCATATAGGGTCGATTATATGAGCGTCGAAGTTTTATAACTTCGAGCATATAATATAGACCCGATGTACTAAGGATGGGAGAGAGAGAGATGGAGGGAAAAGGATGCCAGATCTCAAGAGCTGTAAGAAATCCTTACATCAGAGGCAATATGAAAGAGCACAAGGAATTGGAGTGCTCACTGTTTTTGCTGTTCTCAACAACAGGAGCTTGAAGGAAAGAGAATCCATGTCCCCTAGCAGCCCCAAACAAAAAAAAAAAATCACACACAAGATTGCGGGAGCTTGTAAAGGGCACACACCATGAGCTGAGCAGGTTATTATTCATGCAAGACTGCACATACACCAGAGATGGCATGACAGAGGAAAAGGCCTATGTTAGGCCTAGTACTGTCATTATATGAAAGTTTCTAAAGGTGAAATCTCACACATGTGGTACAAAGTCCCACCAAGAATCAAAAAAGCATTTGAAATATTTCGCCTGTGCTCTGGAACTTGGGCACAGTTACAACCTATAGACTCTCTGCAATGAAGGTCAACCCTATTGGATCTAGTGTAAGTCTCACTGAAAAAACGTCATGGCCTGTGTACCCCTTATATGCAAGCAGGTGACTCACGGGCTGTTCCCTGAGATCAACATGAAGAGCCTAACACCTAATCTGATGCATTAAAGGGAAAGGTAAATACAAACACTTCAAAAGAACGGTTTCAGGGTGAGATGCAGGTACACTCTTCTTTATGTCTGTCTTCATGGTGTGAGCTATAATGGGCTCAAATCCACAGAACTAGGAAAAAACTTAACCCTTGTGAGGACCGAAAGGCCAAACATGATGTGGACGTAAATATAGGAATGCTAGGTCTCAACCAATTACTTGTTCTAAGTCTACAGAAGAAAAGCATTTTTCTTGTAACACAAGGGGTTCCATACTACCAATCTCAATAACAGCTTTCTTCTAACATCCAGTGCAGGATTCAGATGAATTTCAAATTAAAAAACAATGTAAAATAAAAGTCATGCAAACCCAGGAACTTTAGTGGATGATAGCAAGTAGTAAGATCTGAAATATGCATGCAGTAAAAAGAACTGACAGACATGATTCATTTACATTTTACGTAACTTTCAGCAAGTTCTAATTCACTGAAACAGACTCACTGATAGACACTTTTTGCAAACACTGAAGTAAGTATTTTTTGAAGGCAGCAAATTTACCTGCAACCCCACGTGGGGAGAACACCTGTCCACCTAGCCTTATATGTGCCTTCCCAACAGTTGCACAACAGTAATATAAGGAACAAACTACATTACCACTGTGTCTTTTAGCATGTTTGTTTCATAGAATCAGGAATCACGGGTGCTGTACTCAATCTACTGTGATGCCCCTCAGGCATGAGGGATGAGTATGCTTATAGGTTCAGAATACAAGGCTAACAACTTAAGGGCTTAATCAACATTTACATTAAAGCATGCATTATTATGGGAGTACAGCTTTCCCATCTATGGGAACATTAGAGAAAAAAATACCAAATGCTGACTGCCAGGCAACCAAATGACCAGTCAAGAAGGATTCTCAATACTGGGTATTTAAACAATTGTAATACTCTGAACTTTGCATGATCCATACATAAGGTACATGCAAAATAATTTTTGCAAAGAATAAAAGTCTAATGGCTTAAATTCTAATTAACAGTTTGTATCTCGTCCACATGTATATATTTAAAATTCACAGCCAAATGTATGAATTTTCATGTAGCAGATAACAGTATTCTTGAATATGCATACACACTAGCAAGAAAGTAAAACACCAATATACTATCTAAGAGAAAAGTACATTACATATGTGATCAGGAATAAAATACTTAGAGACAAAAATGATGATGCTGATAGAGTGGGATTCTAATAAATACCATCAGGATAGGGCCTCCACTCAAATAGCACACGTCAGTTCAGCAACTACACTGCTTATGAAAATGGAGTGGTGTGATGGCCACCACTACCACAAATCTGGCACGTACAGAGGTTATGGTCTTAAAATCTACTACATTAACATAATACATTTAGAGACAGCAAAATGAAATATAATCATATTTGAAAATAAAAAATATAACTAAATATGTAAAGTTTAGCATTGATAGTATATTAACGTAGCATAATGGTCATTGTGCCTAGACTATGAACCATACCAACCAAAATGAATAAGACTCCACAGTGAATATCCATACAGTAGAATTGTAGGGCCAAGCTTTCCATGGACTCACTGTTCTCCCTCTGAAAATCATTGCCTTCCAATGCTATGTTCTCCACATTAATGTAATTTGACTAAACTATCTGCACAGTCACATATGCATGCATGTGTGCATACACGCACACACACACACACAAAATAAATTCCAAAAAAAAAAACTTGTAATCTTTCATTGCAACAACTCCTTTTTGTTTCTGTGATAGATGCTACCACACTGCCACCAGGTAGAGCAGTCTGGCACCAAACACTACCAGTTATTATACCATTCTTAGAAAATAAGCCAAATAAAAAAATGGTGGCACTTTTAGCTGAGCAGTAGCTCTTTTTCTAAAAAGCTCACACCAGCAATCGATCCTCATAGAGCAGTAGTCTTATCAATTAATAAAAAATAATCAACCATAAGCTTTTTTAAATGAAACAAAATAGTTGTTTGTTAAATGAAAATTAAGGAATAGAGTTTGGGAAATTAGTTGTACAGTAAGTTAAAGTTTCCACAGACAACAGAGTTTCAAAAGGCAGACAGAGAGGAAAAAATTAACTATCCAGCCTGATATTTTCTAAATAATGTCTGGTTAAAAACTCTACTATAATCGGTCTACCACTGCTTAAATTCACAAAATAAAACAAGCACTGCTCAGAATCTCTATCAGCTATGTATACATCAATTAGTACTTCTCACATGCACAATGGTACCTTCTTGTACAAGTACGTTTAACTGCAGACTGAATGGCGATGAATTTCACCTACTATTTCTTAGATGAGTTATTAGTTACAAGTATGTGAGTATGTACCTTTATGTTCCTGTGTTGATGCAGTGTTGGTGTACTTTTCGTGTGTGTGTGTGTGTGTGTGTGTGTGTGTGTGTGTGTGTGTGTGTGTGTGTGTGTGTGAGTGTAAATACAACTGAGATGCTTATGTTTTTATAAATTAGTCACGAGTTTTATTTTTGGGGTGGCCACAGTGGTGCAGTGGTTAGCATTGCCACCTCGCAGCAAGAGGTTCTCTGGTTCGATCCTCGGCTGGGGTGTCTTCTGTGCAGAGTCTGCATGTCCTCCCTGTGGTCACGTGGGTTTCCTTCGGGTGCTCCAGTTTCCTCCCAAAGACATGCTGCAGGTGGATTGGACACTCTAAAATGGCCCTAGGTGTGAGTGTGTGCATGTGTGTGCCTTCTGTGGAAGGTTGGGTGCCGGGCTGGCAACTCGACACAGTAAAACTCCACTGCCAATCATGAACGGACAAGGTGATCCACTGTGGTGACCCCTAACTGGGAAAAAGCCGAAAGAAGAAGAAGAAGAAGAAGAAGAAGTCATGAGTTTTATTTTTATTTCACAAGTGATTTTAAATTACATTAGTTATTTTCTACAGTGCCACACTATATAAACAGTTTACAAAGACGGATTTTTTTTTTTAAATTAGTGGTTAAGTACCATTTCACAATGCAGTTTCTTCTTCTTGTTGTAAAGGCTTCACCTATGCACATTATATGCCTTATACATTAATAAAAAATCAAATGAGTAGAATATATCACTTCATTAATTTATACTAAAGGGGCAAATAATGACCTAAGTCAGGCTTCAGTAGTTATCACTAGTCTTATATATTTCTGTACTAAAATCTATTGTAATTAAAGTCTGTAAACAAAACACGGTAGTCACTCTTACTCAAGTTCTATAATGCATTCATCACTAAAACAAAAATGTAAGCTCTGAAAGTAGCAAAAGAACACTTGACTTACTGCCCACTTCACTCCTTACCAGTTACTACCTATGCCCCTTCTCACTTCCTGTTTTTTCTCTTCAAATCTATCCTGCCCGCTGCCACTTGCATGGAATGCAATAGGACAAAAGCATAACTCCTGCTTATCTCTCTTCTAGAACATACATTGCAATTAGTATAATTTTTTTCTGTTGCCAAAGACCTTGCATTCTCTTTAACATTTTGAAAATTTTCCACTTTTCACTTTCTACCAGAATCATCTTGTTTCCTGTATTTCTGCAAAATTGGATAATGTCCTCCAAACACAACTTAGCAAATTCCATTAACAACATTGGTATAAACCTCAGCATTTCTATAATCTACTCTCCAATATTGTGTTGGCCATCACTATGGTTCCTCACTACAGGAGTCCATTAGACAGCCTCGGGTAATTGTGACCATCACCATGGTTCCTACCTACATAACTCTATTAGTTATCCTTGGGTAATTGTAACTTTTGGGATATCTTCTTATGCTGATTTTCTTAACATAACCTTTCATTTGTGCATTTTTTGGGGGTGGTGGCAGTGCTTTCCAAACAAAGAGCATAGCCTTCCATTCTTTTCATTAAATCATAGATATCACTTGCACGCTTACCCTGCAAACCTCAACAGATCTCAATTGAAATGATCTCTCCAGGTGTCCACTGTATTACTCTCAGTGTCATAAACACACGTTATTATCTTGTTCTCTAGCATCACCGAAATATCAGTGTAAAAGTTGTTAAGAACTATTTTTGGAACGGAAACCTGAGCATTTGACTGCTTGCTGGGTTTTCTTCCAACAGTTTCTGATTAACTGTTAACTGACCTTCAGCCAAGCATCTAGTTTCCTACCTATTTCACCCTTTGAATCCCCCTAGAATGCCTTTAAATTTCCCACTACAATCCTGTAAATTTCCCTATCAGCCTTCTAAGAAATTGGATGCTAAAGACTTTGTTCACATCTTGATGTATCTGTCATGTAGACAAGGTACACCTTGTCAGTCTAAGTGGCAACCCAGACTATGTAAATGGATCAACTATGTAAATGGATCAATACTGATTATCTTGATCTTTATTGTATGAAACCATGCTGCTAGTTATCTGTAACACGGCTAGGGCTAAGGATCTCAAGTAATTTGTCTTACAAAATATTTTCTGTAGCCCTCATTAAAATGAACCTGTACTTTAATCACAATTTGTGAGACAGCGGCACTCACTCTGGCAGACACTGTGTGGCCAATAGACTCCTAAATGTCAGATGGGTTATCTTCAAGAAGACAAATTACCCTCACTGTAGAGAAGCGCTTGTCGAAGAGCATTGCTGTGTATTCAGGAATAAGTCCCAAATGTCTGCTGTCCCTCAATCAGTGCACTGCAGCACAGTCATCAAATCATATTTGGAATCATCCTTTGCTGTTCTTTGTGAACACACTTCAGTATAGCTTTACTTTTTAATATTTATATTTTCCCTACCTTTTTACTACTTGTGTCCCATTAAAACATCTCATTTTCCTATACTGAGACATGCAGTTAGTATAACTCTAAAATGCTTTCTTCTAACTTTCCAACAGTCAGATCCCAGCTATTTTCCTTCTATGACTATTAGCCTTTTGGCCTGTCTGCTGTGTTTATGTAGGCAGACAGGTTTACTGTTCCCCCAAATCTTGTGTTGGTATTTAAGCAGTGGTCTACTACTTCTGTTCCTTCAGATGTGGCCTGGACTGTAGGAATGTTTATTTTGTTTTAATTGCCACTGTTAAAATCTATAGCTAGCCTAGAATAAAACCAACCTTGTTAATATACTTTTAAGACTACATAACAATGTTCCAGCTTTAGAAGAACTATTAGAATTCTTGGAAGTTACCTGGCTCTTATCCCTTAAACATCATTACTCATTAAAATGCAGACAATAAATCAGAGTACTGTTAAATATAATTGCTTTCATACATGTCTTAATGTAAAATGCAAAGAACATCCTTTAATGTGGCTTGCTGTGTATGTATGTATACATATATTTATGTATATAAAGGTCACATGAGGAAGTTTGAGTAGCATTTTGTCAAACTCTTAATCAACACAGGTGCATGTGTCTGGAGCTATCAACAGCATCAACTAAAGAAAGAAGATCTTTCCATCTGTAGAATCCACATTAGCACTCATTTCTAAGTTTTGCTAGCATATGTTAGATTTTACACTGATGAAACACCCAGATTTTTTGTTGATCCTTCGTGTTAATACATTATGCTTGCCTCCTGACTGTACCATTACTAGCATGTCTAAGGTGTCAGAAATAGGCAATGACCCTGATTCCAGGTATCTGAGCCAGGCATGATCAACGTCCTAAAAATGTACTAGAAAGGCTAACTTCCAAATCAGAAAAAAATGCTCTACTGCTAAAACAGCAGTTCTGCTACAGACGTGACACATTACTGTGCACTCAGAAGGCAGACAGTGTACAGTAGCTAGGGAAATTAGACTCACGAGCATGATTCACAGCGCTTCTTCAATTCCTTGATAGATGTACTTTGTACCTGTGTGGCCTACCACAGCACAGCTGGATGATGATTTCACCATAACAATAAACTATTGATTTCTCTTTTTCTTCTTTTATTTTTGATTGCTTATCACTTTTGGATCAATCCCTTCTATCTGGCTTCCATCAGTTCAAATCAAGGAAGGGCCAAACTAAAAAAGACTTTTGCTAGCAAAGCTGTACATGCTGCAGGGCACTCTGTTTCCTGAAGGTGACAGAATCACAATTGCATTTAAGGAAGAACTCTTGTCCAAACCAGGGTCTGCAGGCAGAGGATCAACGATTAGCATTGCTGTCTCAAAACATTTTGTTCTCCACTATGTTTGTCATCTGGAGTACCTTCTGTGCAGAGTCTGCATTTTCACCTTGTGTCTGTAAAGGCTTTTGTCGAGTGCCCTGATTTCCTTCCACATGATAGAATGCGCCTTGCATGAACTGATGATGTATGAACCATGTGAAAATGTATGAATGTCAGGGGATGTTCCAGCTGTTATGAGTCCCTAAGCTGGATTATTTAATGGGTAATTTGAGAATGACTAATTGAATACAAATTAAAAATAAAACTTACATTACCAACCAAAGCAATACAACTGCACCATGACCAACAATCTTTCAGTTCATAGCTATGCATCAGTAACATCTCAGTGACCTATAAAAAGATTTCAGGCAAGCTCATGAGAAGCTACCTCATAAATGAGTAGACATTACTACAATACACACACAGTACATGAGAGATACGCTGAATACCAATATGATTAGTACAAAACAGCTCACCTTAAATAGCTACTTTAAGATGCAGTAATGAGTAATTAGTACTGCACCTACCATTTCTGCTCTATACTGTTAGCATAGGATCCTAATATTTAGATGTGTTTAGCATATACATGTACAAAGCCTAACCAGTTGTACTACTCTTAACATTTATCTGTAACAGGATGAGGCTAAAAAGGACTACTGAGGCCAGTTTACTAATCTTAAAATTAAATTTAAAAAAACAAATAAGGCAGACTTTTACAAAGCAACATATCATTTGTAAAAAAGTCAAACAAGTTTCTCAAGAAGTGACAGCAGCTACATTTCCACTAGTGTCTGTGAACAAACATTCTCCAGTCCCATCTCCTTCAAACAAGGAGAGGCCGATCTGCTAATCATTTCCTCAGCCACACTGAACAGATCATAGATTCCTGCTCCAAAACTGGACATGCCACCAACAGATATATCATTTAACAAAAAGCATAGGAAACTAACATATGATGGAGAAGGACAAGGGCAGCTACACTAAAAATGCAAAAACAGAATCAATAGTCTACTCCTATGAGTTGCTATAGTTTATGCACAATGAACACAGACAGCTAATGCACTCAAGTTATTTACACAGGAAAAAAATTCAGTTTAAACTGTAGCAAACAGCTTGCTACATCTGTAGCAAGCAAATACTACAGTTTATACCACACAGAATGCTACAACTCTCAGAGCTATCTTAAAACAAACAAAAATCTTTTTTTTTTGTTTTTAACTGTAGCAAACTTCTTGCTACATTTATAGCAAGTAGTTGCTGCACTTTAGACCACACATGGTATGTTACACGTTGCATTCAGCTTTGAAAGCAAATGCAATACTAGAATTTAAAAGCTGGCATGCACTAAAGTGCGATCAGGATCAGCTGATCATATCATCTAACACTTTACACCCATGCCATTTGTCCCCTTCACCTCACCCTTGCTATGTTACTGCTCCATATTATAAAATATCCTCTTAACCAAGCTGTGATGATGTGAGGAAGTGCCAGCTATGCCAAGAGGGTGGGACAGTGCATGTGTAACATATGCCAGCATAACTAGCTGGAGTTTTGTACAGAATATTATGTCATTTGAATATCAAACTAATTTGTAGAGATGCTTGTGTTAAAATGTATTTATAAAGTTGCTTGTGTTAAAAATGTATCAACAGTGGTTCCTGCTGGACAGAGAAGAATATACATGTATGTTAGACTGTACTGTAACTGATGAAATGTATATATGTTAACAGAGAATGCTGGAAGGGAAGGGGTTAAGCTCAGCCCAGCTGTACGGTTCCTGACCTAGGAACAAAACTGTACCTCTTTCTACTTCATTTTTTTGCTTGTGCTTAGGAGTTCAACTGCATTTAGTTTGTCATATTTATTACTGCTTGTTGGTAGCCTCACTAAATTGATGACAGTATTCTAATGAATCGCTGCTTAATTTGTGCTGTCTGTTACTGCTGTGATTTGTGAGCTATTGTTTCAAAGCGATCTACTGATTAACAATATTTCATTGCTATTTACAGCAATTCATTACTGTTTAACTGCATTTTACTGCATTTTGTTGCTGTTTAATGTACTTTTTAATACTGAGAGTCCTATTCTTTTGACTATAAGTGATTAATCTGTGCTTCATTGTGAGTTTTTTCTTACTGAGTTCTTAACCTTAAAATTGAGTAGCATGTTCCAGATACAAGTTTGCAGCATCCAGAGCTTCAGCTGCATGGTTTTTAACCCTTTTTCAGGTATTCCAGCTGCAAGTTTTCTCTTAGTAACATTTGTGTTATCATCTAGTAGTGCTACTCGTAGACCTTCTTCCCTTTACCCTCTTAGCTCTTTCATTTCCTGACAAATATGGATGGACAGTTTCCTACATTTTCTCCTGCCAGTCTGGTCAAGATGGGCATCCAGAGACAGTGTAGTAACTGCCTCATGTGCATGGGCAACCCTTTATTACTAGCACCTAGGAACACAATTTGTGAGAGATGCAAATACATCAAGCACCTAGTGTCATTGCTCTCTCCCCCACAAACCAATATATCTGTCACTGAGAAGGTTGGCAACATAAACACCACACCTCAAACACCACCCACACCTACACAATGCACCCCACATATGTGGAGGTCCTCAACAAAAGCATACCCAAACAAAAGAGACCTCCGAGGCATAAACGCACACAAACTCCACTTCCCACCACACCACACACCACACATAGTCCACACACCTGTGTTTCACAGTCACTAAGGCCTAAACATAAACCCAACATATTAGTCATAGCAGATTCCATTGTGAGCTACACAGATGTGGCCCCCACTAGGCTGGATAAAGAGAAAGTCACAGTTAGTTGTTTGTCGGGTGCCAGAATCTGCCATATCACCAATGCACTCAAGTCTCTCAACCAGTACTGATATGACTCTGTTACAGTTCATGTTGAAGTGAATGACTTGAGATATACCTTCATGGACAATATGAAGAGCGACATGACCACGCTGACTGAGTATGTGTCCCATGCAGGTATGTCCCTAGTCTTAATCAGCATTCTACCGTCACCCAGAATGATGCCTCAATACAAACAGAAAATGATTGACTTTAACAACTGGCTTTGTTTCTGGTGTCATCCCAAGGCGATCCAGTACCTGACAGACTGGGATGACATGATTGACAGACCAAGATGCTTAGCTAGAGATGGCCTGCATCTGTCTCCCTCGGGCTTCATGCTACTGGCAAAGGCTCTTGCCTCCCCCAGAGTGCCTTTTTTAGGCAATGCCATGAGGTGAAAACTACCAACATGAAAATTTCATCAAAACTTAAATTAAAGGTTATGCTGCTAAACGCTAGGAGTCTAAACATGAAACTGCACTCATTGCAAGCATTCTTAATCCTGGAAGAATCTGACATTTGTGCAGTTACAGAAACCTGGCTCAAAGCTGTGGAGACCACCCCAGTTATACCTGGTTACTCATCCTATCATTCATTCAGACCCCAAGCTGTGGGCAGTAAAACAAAAGGCGGTGGAGTTGCAATATATATAAAAGACATACACACCTCTAGGCTGTTCAAACAATATGGTGCACAAGAAATACTCCAGGTGCAGTTTGGCCTCCAACCCTGACTCAAGATGCCCACTTCACCTATCTGGACCTCTTCCCATCTATCAAGATTCAACCCTTTACCCTGATCCTAGGTGACTTTAACTATCCAACCATAGATTGGAAGAAATACTTATGCCAGAACACTAATGACCAGAGATTCCTTGATTTCATCAATGCAAATGTTTTGGACCAGTTGGTCGACACCCCTACAAGAGGTGAAAATATCTTGGACTTGGTATTAGCCAACATGAGTAATCACTGCAGCATCCCTACAGTGTCATCATCCCTGGTAAGATCCAACCACAAAGCAGTCACTTTCGAAGTCACCATCTCCCCCGACTCCCCTAGCTAGGGTAAAAAAAAAAACTTCTCCAAAGCTGATTACAACCTCCTGAGGGAAGGTATAAACAGCTTCACAGCCCCTCCTTCACAAAAACTGGCACATATGTCCAAACTTACACAAAACTACTATATGAGCATTTATATAGCTGCATGGAATCAGGAATACCAGCCAGGACAAAATAATCCTCTTCAAGAAAGAGTAAACCTGTCTGATGGACATCTACAATAAATAAACTCTATAATAAAAGGAAAAAAATTGCTGTCCAGGACCAAGAAGGAGCGAGTGTCTATTTGGAAGCAATCTCTACTTAGCCTGAACAAGCATATAAGAGCACCAGTGAAATCCTCCAAAGCAATCTTTGAGTCCAAACTGGCCACATCTATGAAAGACAGTCATAAGGCTTTCTTAACGTGTCCTTAATCTCAAGGGAAGCACCCAGATCTGCTCAGATCTGGTGGTCAAGGATACCACATACACAGACCCTGTAGATATAGTCAACCTGCTGGCAGACAGGTTCAGTGAAAACTTCACTCCTCTGTTTTCCCCATCAGTGAAACAGGACGTTGCCAGTACTTGCCCTCCTCCCTTTATCTCTTGGGAGCAAGTCATCACTGCCCTCTCAAAGGCAAAAAATACAGCCTCCATGGGACCCAATAACATCCCAGGCTGCATCCTACATAACCTTAGGCAGGAACTTGCAGCACATTAGGCACCCTATTCAGCCAAAGCCTGAATACTGGGTTCATCCCAGTCAAGTGGAGAACAGCTACTGTCATCCCTTTGCACAAAGGTGGAGCATCCACAGATCCAGAAAACTATAGACCCATCACCCTAACTAGCCTGATCTGCAAGGTCATGGAGTGGATTATCATGGACCTCATTAACAAGGACATTGGCAACCTCCAGACACTTGATCCGACACAGTTTGGTTTTGTCAAGGGGAGGTCATGCTTGCTAAATTTGGTCGACTTCTTTGAGACAGTCACCAAGGCCATAGACTAGGAGAAGATGGTGCACACTGCCTACCTTGACCTGGCCAAGGCCTTCGATACTATTCCCCACTCAGGTATAACAGATAAACTCTCTCAACTAGGCATCAATTCATATGTTACCAGATGGGTAGCAAACTGGCTTACTGATAGAACCCACCTAGTCAAAATAGGGGAAGTGACCTCAAGTAATAGACCTGTAACAAACAGTGTACCCCAGGGATCTGTCTTGGGGCCTCTGATGCCTGGGATATACCTCTCAGAGGTGCAGGCCAAATCTAGTGGGCTATGGCTGACCAAGTTTGCAGATGACTGCAAGCTGGGTGCTGTCATTAATTTCCCTGGTGATGTGGACAAACAAATGTCTGGTGCCAGAAATATGGCCTCAAACTGAATGCCAAAAATGCATCATCATCCCTTTTGGGGAAAATTACATCCCCAAAAATTATCACATTGATAATAAGGCACTAAGCACGCAATCAGTCATGAGGGACTTGAGAACCCAAGTTGATAGCAAAATGACTTTTGACCACCATATTGCCTCCATTGTATGGAAAGCTTTCTATATGACCCACCTCATTAGTAAGGGTATCTCATCCAGGGACAAGGTGGTCATAACATCCATATATTCTTCCCTTATAAGACTGATTATTGAATACAATGCCCCTTTTGGCATGTACCTCACAAGGCACATGTAGCAGCTGGAGAGACCACAGAGATTCCTCACCCGGAGAATCCAGGGTGTCAATCATCTGCCCTACACAGACATGCTAAAAGCCCTGCCCCTCTACTCAGTCTCCTACAGACTCCTCAGAGGTGGCCTTTGTCTGGCATACAAAGTAATCTCAGACCCCACCCTGATGGAACTGCTGCATATCTGCAAGTCAAGTTCCACTCGAGTAACCCACATGCGAGACTTCAACCTGGTCTGTGACATCAGTAGGACTTGTTAGTGGGACAGATTTGTGTCCCAGAGACTCCCCTTTTTGTGGAATAGACTCCCTCTCCACATAAAGCAGGTACCTCATTCAACCTTTTTAAGTGCAACCTGGATAACTGGATGGGGAACAGAAAATACACCCCTGAGATTCCACCTATGTCCCTGATGGACAGTGGCATAGGGTGCTGACTTGTTGGAGCGTGGGCTAAATTCTTGGCTAGGCTTGTTAGGGCCTCAAGGTCAATAGCCTAGTAAGTTCCTATGATCCTATGATCCCTTACTCCATGGTAAAGCTGTAACTGTTGTTTCTAAATTGTTTAAAACTGATTGTTTAAATTATGACAAGGTTAAACAATGTTTACTGGAATGTTTTAAGTTAACACCTGAAGCTTACAGAAAAAACAAAAGTTTTGTGAGCATAGACATAAGGCAGATGAAAGTGTATGTGATTATATTGCTGAGCTAAACACTTATTTTCATAGGTGGGTGAGTGGGTGTCAGGTCACCACTTTTGAAAGGCTTGCAGACCTTTTGGTGAGGGAACAAGACTGTAGCACTTTTCCTGAGGACATGATAATCTGATTGGCAGACCAAAAATTTAACTCTGCAGATGAACTGGGGGGAAAAGGGATCTCTACTTATCAAGCAGGGCACCACAGCACAAGAAGGGGATACCCAGTACTGCACATGAATATAAGGGAACGCATTGTGGGCAGCCTAAACCACCCCAACAGAGTCCACCAGTAACAGGGGAAGCCACTAGTTCAGGTACATGGCCAGGATCAAGGTTTAGATGTTTTAAATGTAACAAAAGAGGCCATGTAGCATACAAATGTCCACTGAAGCAAGTGGGAATAAGAGTGTGCCAGTGGTAAGTTGTCTGGAGACAAAAGGGTACTAAACTATCACTGCAGTTTGTATCCTATCTTATTAGATTGTAAACAGGCCACTGCTGAGAGAGACACAGCCTATGACATAACCATTGTGAAGTCTGCAGTGGTTAAAAAGGAGCAGTACTTGTTTGGGCACTCCAGTCCAGTCAGTACTTTTGGAGGGACCCCATTTCAAATACCTTTGGCCAGAGTTCACATTGACTGGAAGGATGGAAAAAAAGACAAACAAGTAGGTATGTTTGAGGATATCCCTGCAGATGTCTTAATATGGAATGATTCTGATAATGCAGTACCTTGTGTGCATGCAGTTACATGCAGTCAGGCTAGGAGACAAGCATGTGGGTCTGGTAGCCTGGGGGGAGACTTAGACAGACCCCACACCTGAAGCTGGGGTTAGTGATGTGGCTATTTCAGGGAAGGAGCTACCCCGTAGCAGTGATCCTGAAGGTCAGCCACAGTTGCTGATAGGTACAGATGTTCCCTTGGACAGGGGGACTGCAAGGAGAGAGGTGAGTGGTAACACCCAGGCTGACAGTGAAGCACCATTGTCAGAAAATACCAGATGTTCTGTGGAAGGGGAGCTGGGAAGGGTCACAAAGGTAGAGTTGAGACAGACTTATCTCTCAGACCCTACATTACAGGGCCTAAGGGAGGTAGCTAAGGAGGTGCCTAATTCTCAAGGAAAAGTGGAGTCTTTATACTGGAACAAAGGGTTACTGTATAGAGAGTGGTCCCCTGAGAGAGGGCAAGAGGGTGAGGAAAGACAGCACTTGCTAGTGCCTAGAACCTACCATCTGGCTCCTCTAGCCATAGTGCATGACATTTCTTTTGCAGGTCATATGGGAGTAAAGCATGCCAAGAGATGTATTATGCAGAACTTTTATTGGCCTGGTATTGCAAGAGATGTAACAGGGTACTGCAGGACCTGTGAACAGTGCCAAAAAGTAGGCAAGGCAGGAGACAATGTCAAAGCTCCTTTGATGCCTTTGCCTGTGATTGAGGAGCCATTTCAGAGGGTAGCTATGGATATTGTGGGCCCTCTGAATACCTCATGTTCCACAAGGAAGAAATATATCCTAATGGTAGCAATGTATGCTACTAGATACCCTGAGGCAGTGGTTCTGTCGTCCATTGAGGCAGAAAAGGTGGAAAATGGTTTGCTACACATTTTCAGCAGGGTAAGTTTCCCAAGAGAAATAATGATTGACAGATGTGCCAATTTCATGTCAGACCTGCTGGCTTGTATGTGGGAGTGCTGTGGAGTGAAGCACCTAAAGACCACCCCTACAACCCCCAGATTAATGGTCTGGGGAGAGGTTAAATTCTGCACTAAAGACCATGCTAAGGCCATTTGCATGCCACTTTAAGAGAATGGGAGAAATATTTGCCCCGTATGCTCTTTGCATACTGAGAGGTACCCCAGGAATCCACAGGATTTTCACCCTTTGAGTTGCTGTATGGACACAAGGTGAGCAGACCCTTGGATTTATTTATTTATTTATTTATTTACATTTGTTGACCGGGAGTGTCCG
Source organism: Protopterus annectens (assembly GCF_019279795.1). Taxonomy (NCBI): domain Eukaryota; kingdom Metazoa; phylum Chordata; order Ceratodontiformes; family Protopteridae; genus Protopterus; species Protopterus annectens. The sequence goes on from NC_056730.1 coordinate 1,135,112,824, forward strand.
ACCGGACATAGGTCCATTTTCAGCAGAGGCCCGGGGAGAAAAGCTCCACAGTTAAAATAAACAGACAGTAGGTACATTGGTTTACATAGCGATTAACAATTTGATTAACATAGCAATTAATTACAAACATATTTACAGATGAAGAACATAGTACATCAGTAGACAACTAGAATATTTATCTGCGAAGTACATAACAGACATTAACAAATGTTACAATAAGAAGTTCCTGCTGTATAAGAAGTACTAGGCTTATGAGCATGTGAGCTTGCTATAATCAAGATAGTTTGTGGGGTGGAAAGAAAGGTAGTGGTTGGATGGGGTGGTTGATATTAGAGTGGGAGTTGCAAGGGCATAGCCAGCATGTTTATAGGTGTGCTTTTAGTAAAGTTTTGAAGTGAGTGCATGATGGTACGGAGGTAATTGTGGGTGGGAGGGAGTTCCATAATTTGGCTATGGTGCAAGAGAATAGTTCTTCACCAGCAGAGTTATTGGCTTTAGTGATCTGCAAGTGACTTTTGTTACTGGATCTTAGTGGTCTGGTGGTGCGATAGGGTTGGAGTAGATTCTGGAGGGATGGGACATTTAGTGGATGGTTTACTAGTTTGTGGGCGAGACTTCCAATACATATTAAGCAGAGCACCTCACTGGCCCTCTTCAAGAGAAATCTTGATGAGTGGATGGGAAATAGAAAGTTCATCCCGGGGATCACTCCAGTGGCTCTACTTGATAGAGGCACTGGGAACTAATGTCGAGAGGCACGATGCCAGGCCACTTCTATGGGTTAGGCTTGTAAAGCCTTCAGGGCCATTAGCCTAGTACACATCTATGAACCTTAGCCTAGCCTAGTACACACCTATGAACCTATGAACCTATGATGAGTGTGAGTGTGAGTGTGAATCCCACAAGGAGTCTGTTGTGGCATATGTCTTAATCCTTAGAACAAGGCTTAGGAAGCTCATGGGCTTGGCCCAGAAGAGCCTGGCAGGAGCCCAACTGCACAAAAAGGTCTGGTCTGGTATGACTGGAATGCTCAAGCCTGAGAGTATGCTCTTGGACAGCAGGTTATGGTGCTCATTCCTGTCAGACACAGTAAGCTACAGTCAGCTTAGGATGTACCCTTCTAAGTAGTAAGGAAGGTCAGTGATGTTAACTACATGGTAGAAGTGCTAGGCAGGAGGCAGGGCCATAAACTGTACCATGTTAACATGATGAAGTCTTACCATGATAGGGAGGCCCTTGTGCTAAGTATTTTCAGTGGGTGTCAGGATGAGTCTGAGTGGGATCTGTTGACTGACTTCCTCTGTGAGGCTCAAACTGACACCTTGGTGGAGGAGGTCAGCATTGCCAATGCAGATGGGTCTCAAGACAGGGTATGGGTTAATGTATTCCCAGACAGGCTCATTCCTCCGAAGCAATGTTTCTCCAGGGTCACTTGAAAACTAGCTTCAGTCTTCAAAGAGGGAGTGATTTGATGGTGTGAGATAGTGCTAGCTATGCCAGGGAGAGTAGGGCAGTGCATGTGTAACATATGCCAGCTGGAGGTCTGTAAGGAATGTTATGTCATTTGTAATCATACTGATTTGTACAGATGCTTGTGTTAAAAATGTATTTGTAAACCTGCTTGTGTTAAAAATATATCAACAGTGGATCCTGCTGGGCAGAATATAAATAGTACATTTATATCAGACTGTATTGTTGTAACTGAGGAAATGTATCTATTTTAACATAGGATACTGGAAGGGAAGGGGTTGACCTCAGCCCAGGTTAACATTAAGAAAAATAGTCTGGAGATTAAATGACTTGGTTTAGGCCATAAAGATTTTATCTCATAAGCCTGAATGCCTCAATGTCTGGGAAAGGCTTATTGTCCTTCGTTGTTAACTAATTGCTACCCTAGGGAGTCAGAAATGACTGGCTAGTATTGAAATTCCTCCTACTTTATTGCATTTATTCTGCTGCATTTATTACTGCTTGTTAGTAGCCTGATTACATTGTAACTGTTATTCTAAACCTTTGGTTAAAGCACTTGGGCTCCAGACCACTCCAAAAACTGACTTGCTGTGGGGAACTTCACCCTAATCCAGGACCCAACAAATCTAACAACAGAAACTCTATATTTAAGACCATCCTCATTTCTCCTCCTTTTAAACATTAATGAAAGAAGTATTCTTAACAAAACATAGGACCTTCATGCCCTACTAGCTCTATACAAACCAGATATCATTGTGTTAATAGAAACTTGGCTCAAACCTGAACATCGCAGTAATGAAATTACTGCCCCTGGGTACAATATTATACATAGAGATAGATCAGGATAAAAGGGAGGTAGTGATGCAATACTATTCCAAAACCACCTCACTATTGAACAATTTGAGTGTAATTCCCAAGACATCAAAGATGTAGAACTAATTCTAGCCAAATTAAAACTTAACTCCAACAAACAAATAATTATTGCAGGTGGATATATCCAACCAGGTAATAATACTACCATACTGGAAAGTCTACTAAACTGGATGTCATTCTCCCTTCCACAAGAAACCATGCTATACTGGTCTGATTGTTCCAGCCAAAATCCTACTACCTACATTAACCTCCATGAGTTTAACCAAATGAAAAATGCCCCCACAAGAATTGACAAAACCTCCAAATGCCAGTCCATCTTAGACTGGATTCTGCTATCTGACCCCACGCTGGCTCAAAAATCAGGCTGTCTTTCTGACAGTCTGAGTGACCATCATGCAACTTACCTAATTAGGAATCAATCCCACCACAATAAAAAAAACATCCTCAGAGAAGTACGTAACAAAAAGACTTTCAGAGCTAATGACCTAATCAATTCACTAAAATGCTGTAACTGGACTCCCTTAAAACAACTACCTCTAGACTAAGCCATGCAGTACTTTAACTCAACCTTCTTAAAAATCTTAAACTGTCATGCACCCCACAGGACCATTAGAATTAAAACTAACTATGCCCCATGGCTAACAAAAGATACTTATACCATAATGAAAGAAAGGGACAAAGCCTGGCTACACTTTCACAAATAAAAAAACACTACCTTGAGATAGAATTATCTTGAACTCCGCAAAAAAGCTAAAAAACTAATAAAACTTGACAAAACTAATTGCCATAAAACCATGCAAGTAAAATATTTTCACAATCCTCAAAAAGTCTGGGCCACAATAAATAGTTTACTGCACCCAGGAAAATCCACCACTCCTACCCCTGTATTATCAAACAACCATGACAACATTCCCACCCAGTTTAACAAATACTTTACTGCAGTGGTGGCTGGTGACTTCAAATCAAAGGGGGGGCTGCAGGAGACAGCTGAATGGGTGGGGCCAATGGGAAGGGGTGTGACCAACTAGAAAGGGGAGGGGCTATGCTCAAAACCACAAAAACTAACTAAATACGCTGCCCTGGGTGCCAAACCATCATTACGAGAGTCCAATCAAGACAAAATGAAGTGTAGAAAAATAGAAATATTTCAATGCATTGGCTGCATGACAGCTTACTTAATATCTAGATGGAAACAAAAAGGTTGTGAGGCACGAAAAAATAAATTACTTTTTAAACACATTACTTGAATGCCAGTCAAAATCAAGTATAAGAATAACAAGCAGCACTCAATTCAAACCACTTCTTGCACTGCAGTTCTAATTATAATTTATATTCAGTTTTATTAAAGTATCAAATAACATGCTGAAAGTAGAAATCTCTGTGATGCCCCCACTTGTAAAAATGTTTCTTATCCAAAGAAAGACCTGCTGCCTGACAACTATCTACTTGTTTCATGGGGAAAACATGATCAAAGTATAAAATGAAAAGCAAACAAGAAACAAGCTCAAGATACATTGCTTAAAAGATTACTGTACAGGTTATGGACCACACGATTGGCATTCTGTTTAGGTTACAGGTAAAGCTTGCAGAGATGACTGGAAGTCTCCAACAAGTGTAATGAGCTTCTTAAAATAATGTAATCCTGTCCTTTATTACAAATACTGTCATGCATTTCAATACCCAAAGCTTATACATTATCTAGTTAAGTATTCTCTACATGGCAACAACAGAAAGGCTTTCATCATCTTCTTTCAGCTGTTCCCGTTAGGGGTTGCCACAGCAGATCACCTGTTTCCATTTCTTCCTGTCCTCTGCATCTTGCTCTGTCACACCAACCACCTGCATGTCCTCTCTCACCACATCCATAAACCTTATCTTAGGCCTTCCTCTTTTCCTGTTACCTAGTAACTTCATCCCTGGCATCTTTTTCCCAATATACTCAGCATCCCTCCTCAGCACATGTCCAAACCAATGTAATCATGCCTCTCTGGCTTTGTCTCCAAACCTTCCAACCTGGGCTGACCCTCTAATATACTTATTCCTAATCCTGTCCACCCTCGTCACACCCAGTGCAAATCTTAACATCTTTAATTCTGCCATATCCAGCTCAAACTCCTGCCTTTTTGTTAATGTCACTGTCTCCAACCCATATAACATAGCTGGTCTCACTACCCTCTTGTAGACCTTCCCTTTCACTCTTACAGGTATTCGTCTGTCACAAATCACTCATGACACTCTTTTCCACCCACTCCATCCTGCCTGCACTCTCTTCTTCGCCTCCCTTCCACACTCACCATTACTCTGAACTACTGACCCCAAGTATTTAAACTCATCCACCTTTGCCACCTCTACTCCTTGCATCTTCACCATTCCTCTATCCTCCCTCTCATTCACACACATATATTCTGTCTTAGTCCTGCTGACCTTCATTCCTCTTCTCTCTAGAGCATATCTCCATCTCTCCAGGGTCTCTTCCACCTGTTCCCTACTCTCACTACAGATCACAATGTCATCTGCAAACATCATAGTCCACGTGGACTCCTGTCTGATCTCGTCTGTCAACCTATCGATCACCATTGCAAATAAGAAAGGGCTCAGAGCTGATCCTTGATGTAACTCCACCTGCACCTTAAACGCATCCATCAATCTCACCGCAGACGTCACCGCTGTCACACTACCCTCGTACATATCCTGTACCACTCTTACATACTTTTCTGACACTCCTGATTTCCTCATACAACACCACAACTCCTCTCTAGGTACCCTGTCATATGCTTTCTCTAATTCTACAAACACACAATGCAACTCCTTCTGACATTCTCTGTACTTCTCCATCAACACTCTCAGAGCAAAGATCGCATCTGTAGTGCTCTTTGCCGGCATGAAACCATACTGCTGATCACTAATCATCATGTCCCTTCTTAACCTTGCTTCCATTACTCTTTCCCATAACTTCATGCTGCGACTAATCAATTTAATCCCTCTGTAGTTACTACAGCTCTGCACATCACCCTTATTCTTAAAAATCGGTACCAAAACACTTTTTCTCCATTTCTCAGGCATCCTCTCACTTTCCAACTTTCAATGTTGGCAATTCTTTAACAGTATGCTTATTAAAGCTTACTTGCATCTTACGATCTCAGACAAGCTTACCTGATGGTCATTAAAGTATTGCTACTTAAACACAGAGCAACAGGCACTTCCTGAGTAATAATAAACATAAATCAACAGTATAAAAATATGACAAACCCGAACATTCTGCAAAATCAAGGACAGAATAAAAGTAGTACTTGTGTCTACCTTGGATGGGGGGATACTCTGCACATTTACACTGCATAACTGCTCCTTGCCTTGCTTGGACACATCCAGAGTCACACTACATGAGGCAGTGGGGTGCAACAAGTATGTCACAATTTGAAATGTCTCTGGCTGACTGTGATGGCCCTGACACATTTGTCATACCTCTCAACCTCAGAGCAAGAAATCTGGACAAAGCCATACATAGACGTGGGACAAGGCCCAAGAATAAGGACAATTTTAAATATTGCTCTTATAAACTTAGAAAGGTAATAGAGTAGTAGGTCTTGCATTAGTATGAATTTCTGAAGGGTATGAAATCTGAAACACAAATGTCTGTCATTATTTTCTAACTTCAGTCTTTAAATGAGTTGCTACTAATTTGCCAAAAAAACACAATTTTATGAAAAATGAACCAAAATGTGATGCAAAAATATAAAATAGCCACACAATACAGCTGGGGACCTGTCAAATAAGGGACACCTTTTTAATATTAGTACTGCTAACATGAGCAGCTGACAAAACAAATGAATCTGCATGCATTTCTCAAATAAAAGTAATCTATAACTCTGATTATTACAGTTATTTCTTAATTGTAAACCCTCCACGTTTTCTTCCAAAATTGCTATTTTGCGGTAGGATTATTAGGGGAAGAGCAACATTTTGAGCCAAATTCAGGGACAGTTCAGAGGTTCGGTTATGCCTAATTCTTTAAAGCAATTTATTTGCACATACCTCTCAACCTGTTAATGCAGGAAATCTGGACAAGGCCAAATATACTTATAAACATTAAAAAAATGTTGTATAAACTGAGACAGTTGATAGAATAACAGGTCTTGCTTTAGCATGCATTTTTCTGAAGGTTATGAAGTCTGAAACTCAGTGTCTGTTATTATTTAGTGACTTAATTCCTAAATTATTTGCCAGAAAACCACAAATTTAATGAGGAACAAACCAAAAATAAAAAGCAAAAATCTATTCATTCTGTGAAAATCTGGACAGTTGAGAGGTATAGTTAAGCCTTGGCTGTCTTTGAGTTTGCCACCCTTCCCCCTCACAAAATCGTGTTCGAATGGAGCCTCCCCCCTTCAGCTATTCCAATGAACCATTACTTGTCTATTTCATCCCATTTACCATAAACACTTATGTGAATACTACTTTACTTCTATGATGATTTGGACTTCATTTGAAAGTTTTATTTTGCATTTTACAGCACAAACACTAAGACATCTGCTAAACAAAGCAATGCAATCTCACAATGAAAACAGACTTAGCATTAAAACTTCTCTGCCCTTTAAACTCACATTCATTGAAACAGCATTGAAACCCACATTCAAAGAAAATACATTTTGCCAGTGACAGATAAAGATTAACTTGGGGCTGTTTTCAAATCATAGGCCCCTTGCACATGAAACATACACGTGGTCTTTGATACACCTTTCTGATTTTATTAAATTATATTCCTTGTACAATATAGTACAGCTGTAGAGGACGTTTTAAATTTGTTTTGAACATTTTTCCAGTAAACAATGAAACAAAATGCATGCACCAATAATGACAAAACTGCCCAATTCAGAACATTTCTATCATAAAAGTCTACTCAAACTTCTAAAGTCCACCAGTATCAGTAAATATGCACAATCTCTGAAGAAGTAAAAGTCATCTAAATAATTCCACAATAAAGAAATCTGTAAGTAATGAAGAGGTTGCTGCTAGCAAACAACTTTATATGTCATTGTTTCATCTACAAATAAAGTGTCTGTTACCCTTGAGGAATAAATTGCCTATGTTTCATTAAAAAATGATAAGCCTGACAACAACTATCTACTTGTTTCATGGGGAAAACATGATCAAAGTATCAGTAAATATGCACAATCTCTGAAGAAGTAAAAGTAATCTAATAATTGCAATAGGGAATGGATGGCAAACTGATAACAGGTTCAGAGTTACTAGGTATCTTCACCAAAAAGGACTGCAGCATCCACCCCCTTTACAATACAGTACAGTATCAGCAATGCATCTACCTACTGCGGGAGTAGAACCCACAGCCTTCTGCATCAAAAGCAAGTACACTACCAATTGTGCTATTAACAATGCAAGCAGACTCAGCATAAGCATCACTAAACTTGTGTTCCCCTGCAGCTCTCAGCTTTTGGTAAAATCTACTTGACACTCAGCTGTATCTCTGAACTTTGCAGCACAAGAAATCTGAAAAAAGCCAAATTGGGGGGGGGGGGGCAAAAGACCAAAAAACAGGGACACATTTTAAACATTGCTTGTATAATGTTGGAAAGTTGCTAGAATAAAATACTGTGCTACCACCATACATTTTACTGCCAGACATTGAACCCAGGACCCTGCGCAAAACAGTCACAGCAACATACCACTATGCCAAATCAATCATCTATTTTATGAAAGAGGAAAACTGAAACTTAAATGGCTAGATTCAGTGAATTCAGTTGTCACCATAGCTGTCAACATCTTAGCCACAAAACACCTGAACAAAGCCAATAATGGGGGAATACAGCCCCCAAACATATTCAGTGAGTTCAGTTATCACCATAGCTCTCAGCCTTGGCACAAAAAAACCTGGACGAAGCCGATAATGGGAAAATACAGTCCCAAAAATAGGGACAAATTTCAAATATCCATCTTATAAACTTATAAACTTGCTATAATAATAGGTTTTGTGTTACCATGTACTTTCTGAAGAATATGAAGTCTGAAATTCCAATGCTTGTCATTTTTATTTATTTAACATTTGTTAACCAAGGAAGTCTGACTTGGAACAAAAGGCAATTTTTGGCAGAGGAAGAAACACTCCAGACATGTCTTTGTATGATGAGAGGACACCAGAGCAGACCCACACAAACACAGGAAGGACATGCAGACTCCACATAGAAGGCACCCCAGCCAAGAATCAAACCAGACAACCTGTAGCTGTTAGGCAACAATGGTACCACTGCACAACTGGCTGTATTGAGAAACAAACATATAGAAACCACAGATTTTATGAGGAACAGAACAAATATGAGGCAAAAATCTGCATTCTTTTTACAAACGGTGGTGGGTAGGGAATTCAGGCTCTTGCCATTTGGACCCAAGGTGCAGGGTTCACGCCTTATTCTCTACCCACCACCATGTAGTGACTGAGGCATTACACACACACACACACACACACACACACACACACACACACACACACACACACACACACACACACTTACCTGTAAGTCTGACGCTTCATCATTCGTTATATCCTGCACCATCATTGCCACACCTGAGGAGCTGTTATCCTGCGAGAGAACCTAAGGCTTGTTCCAGCTGTCCCGCAAGACCACCCTGCCTGCAGACGTTGCAGTCCGATCCCCTTCCAGTCTATGCAGTTAGAATGACTGCATAGACTGCTGGGTAAATGTAGATGCACATGTTGTAGTCCGGACTGCTGGTGGAGACAGTCTGGATTCTGTGCGCATGCTCCAGACTGGTTCACCAGCAGTTCGAGTATTGGAAATGCCGTGGATGTGTGATGTGCCAGGACTCGTGGTTCATTTTATTATTTTCTTTTTGTTATTTTTATTTTATATTTTGTTTAATTTTCTTATTTTACAGCTGGGAGGGCTGCAGTCCAATAGCACGGGCCGCCCCTGCTTTACTGAAACAGTTCAAGCCCTAGCCAACACCCAAAATACTCCTAGCAGCCCCTTACCTACAGAGACCCCTACTCATTTCAGTACAACAAACAACTCCTCCAGTTTTCGCTGCACCCAGTCCCCACTAATACAATTGCTAAACTCCTCAAAAAAATTAAACTAACTACTCTGGCAGCTGACAATCAAACTGCAGACTTCCTTCAGATAACAGCAGAAGCTATAGCCTATCCCATGTCCATTCTCATAAATAGGTCAATATCAGAATGCAAAGTACCTCACTCATGGAAAATATCACATATTATACCACTGCACAAAGGGGATAAGTCCCTTGAGCTTACCAACAACCACTGTATTGCAATTCTATCACCTTTATCAAAAATATTAGAGAGAGTAGTTCATTCCCAACTAATGCAGCACCTCCTAAAAAATGACCTGTTATCCACATCCCAGCATGGCTTCAGACCTTCCAATAGTACTACCACAGCACTACTCTCATCCAATGTTGTCAATCACCATAGAAGCAATGGACAATTTGTATCCTCGATATTCTTAGACTTATAAAAAGCCTTTGATATGGTCAATCATAGTATGCTTCTAGAAACTCTATCTTCCTTTAACATAAGCTCCTCCACCATATCATGGTTCAATAACTTCTTATCAGACCATCAACACGCAGTTCTATGGCAGGACCAATTGTCCCCCCCTATCACCAGTAGCCATAGGTGTCCCTCAAGGGCCCATCCTAGGTCCTTTGCTATTCTCACTATTTACTAACCAGATAGCTTCATCCTCACTCTCTGCTTCAGTAGTGCAATACGCAGATGATACCACTATTATATGTCACTCCCCCACCCTACATGAGCTAAAAACCATAACCCATACCAACTTTTCCTTAGCAGAAGCATGGTTCACTTACATAAAACTTAGTCTTAATCCCAGAACAAAAACTCATTCTCTTTAGCCTTGGTAGATCTCCTCCACCAAATAATGATTTTACCATAACATCTAAAGATAATTTACAAATCACCCCAACAACACACACAAAACTATTAGGTATTGAAATTGACAATAATCTAAAATTCGACATACACATAGCACAAACAATTAAGAAAGTTAACAGAAAGCTCAGACTCCTTTACAGAAACAGACAGTTCATCACTAAACATACTAAAGCCACCTTAGCAAGGACTCATCTCTTATCCATTCTCCTTTATTCCTCCCCTATCTTAACTAACCTTCGCCACACTGAACTAAGCAAAATGGAATCCTGCAACAACAAGATTGCTACGTTTGCTACCGATACTTCTCATAGATCCCATTACTGTCTAGCTACCAATGCTTCTCATAGATCCCATCACTGTCTGGCCCTCAAGCAACCTAATTGGCTTGAGTTACCTCAACTACTCCTACTCAGCCAACTCTCAATAGCTCACAAGCTCTACTACCTTCCTGACAAAACCCCAGCACTTCAGAATCTAATTCACCCCTATACCACCACTAGAACCTTAAGATCTACTTATCAGAACCACATAAATGTCATCAAACATAAAAATGATGCTGGCAAATCTCTCTTTGCCTGTTCCATTGCCAGAACATGGAATTCACTCCCTTGCCACTTAACTTCCACCACCTCTACTGCCCAATTTAAAAAACTTTTCAAAACCCACTTAAATAACTAGCATTGCTCATGTTACAGCCCAGGTTAAGTGAAACCACAGCACTGCTGCTAGGATTCTGCTAAGGATCAAATGGTTGCTCCCCACTTCCCAATCTATATTTGTTATTCAGTGACAAGTCCTTTAAAGTTCTGGTTGACTGTTCAGCCAATGTTATGTTCTCATCAACATCATCATCTTCTTTCAGCTGCTCTTGTTAGAGGTTGCCACAGCAGATCATCTGTTTCAATTTCTTCCTGTCCTCTGCATCTTGCTCTGTCACACCAACCACCTGCATGTCCTCTCTCACCACATCCATAAACCTTATCTTAGGCCTTCCTCTTTTCCTGTTACCTGGCAGCTTCATCTTTAGCATGTTTTTCCCAATATACTCAGCATCCCTCCTCAGCACATGTCCAAACCAACGTAATCTTGCCTCTCTTGCTTTGTCTCCAAACCTTCCAACCTGGGCTGACCATCTAATATACTTATTCCTAATCCTGTCTACCCTTGTCACACCCAGTGCAAATCTTAACATCTTCAACTCTGCCACGTCAAGCTCTGACTCCTGCCTTTTTGTCAATGCCACTGTCTCCAACCCATATAACATAGCTGGTCTCACTACCCTCTTGTAGACCTTCCCTTTCACTCTTACTGGTACTCGTCTGTCACAAATCACTCGACATTCTTCTCCACCCAGCCTGTACTCTCTTCTTCACCTCTCTTCCACACTCGCCATTACTCTGAACTGTTGATCCCAAGTATTTAAACTCATCCACCTTCACCACCTCTACTCCCTGCATCCTCACCATTCCTCTATCCTCCCTCTCTCATCAAAACTAAAAAAAATAAAAAAAAAAATAACTTAACTCTCTATATTCATATTTACATGGAAATGGCTTATTATTAGAAATTTAAAAATTGTTAATCTCTGTTATGTATGCTCAATTGTATTCTTAATATGTATGATGTTATGTTTTCTTATATGTTCCCATTTTCTCTCCTTTTGACTATATTGGTATTTGGAGATTTTCTCCCCGGGCCTCCGCTGAAAATGGACCTGTGTTCAGACGCACTTTCCCGGTAAACAAATGTAAAATAAAATAAAATACAAATAAAATAAATTAAGGTTTGTGGTCTGCACTGTTGTGGCAGGACAAGTAGCTTACATCCTTCTAAGTTGGGAGTTGCTGATTGAAGGCTTAGTGTCTGTTATTCTAAAAGTGTATTAGTTCTGGTTTAAGCACTTGGGTTTCAGGCCAGTTATTTTACATTATGAAGGTGTGGTCTGCACTCTTGTGGGAGGAGAGGGTAAATTATGCCCTTCTGAGCTGGGAGTTTCTGGTTAAAGGCTTATTGTGCTTGCTTATTTGGACTGTTTCTTTCTGAAATTGGTACACCTTGTTTGCTATAACATAGACTACATTCAGACCTGCTGAATCTAGCTTTGTTTGTACAACTTGAGCCCTAATCCAGACTATCTTTTTTTGGAGAAGGTTCCCCTGCACCCTAGTGGCAGGAGTGTGCAGTTAGAACTTGTCTGATCGAAGACTGTTGGAACAGGGCTCAGTTTTTAGCTTTTTATTGGTTAATTGGTTAATATGTTTAAATCAGTTTTTTCATTTGCTACTGTTATTGTCTTTTGGCTTTTCCTGGTTAGGGGTCACCACAGCAGAACTCTGGTCCACTAATGATTGGCAGTAGAGTTTTACGTACTGGCTTGCTGGGCCTAACTCACAACCTTCAATGAAGGAACGCCCATTCACGCATGTTGCTACACAGAAGACGCTCTAACTGAGAATCGAACGGGCAACGTCTAACTGTGAAGCGACAATGCTACCACAGCACCACCACCGCAGTTCATTTTCTACTGTTATTAAAAAAAATAAAATAAAAATACACTTTATGCATTGCTGCTTAGCTAGAGTTAAACTATTCCTGACGCCATAAAGTCTGATCTTCAAATTTTCCCTTAGAGCTAGCCAATTTTTTTTAGTTTGAGCAGTCAAATCTGCTTCTTTGAGCTCAGCACTTGTTCAGAACTCGTAAGCACTAAATAAGCTACAAATTACTACAGCACTCAACTTTACTTACTTGTCTAGAGGAAAACAGTTTTAGTACTTTATAAATAAGAACCTATCCAGGCATATCTAAGGGTCAGCTCTGGGTGTTTTCTGCTGTCTACTTGATGAATCTGGGCATCTTGGGGCAATGCAGCAGTTGCCTCATGTACACAGACAACCCTCTCTTCCTACCACCCAACTGTACAACCTGTGAGGGATGCACTTATATAGCCAAACTGGAAGCAAAGCTCTCTTCACCCAAGACTGGACTAGACAGTCAAGAGGAGAAGTTAAACACTTGCACCATACCACACTCATCACATAGTCCCTTAAAACCACCAAAACACACACATAGCAACACAAAACACACACCTACATTCACAGAGGCTCTCAACAAAAACCTGATAAAGCAACAGAAACCTGAAAAGCAGAAATGCAAGCAACCTCCAGCCCCCAACACAACCCAAATGACAAATAGCCAACAAACTCAGTGTGTCATTCAACCACAGCCCATAAGGCATAAAAACGTACCCACCACTCTAGTCATAGGTGAGTCTATAGTCAGGTACACTGATGTCCCACACACCAGGCTAAACAAGGAGAAAGTTTCTGTCAGCTGCCTGTTGTGTGCCAGCACTCAGGTCACTCCACAACAAGTACAAATATGACTCTGTCATTGTCCATGTTGGTGTGAATGACCTGAGATGTACCTCCCTGGACTACATGAAAAGACACATGGAGGAGCTCTCCAATCTTATAGCCCAGGCAGGTATGACCCTAGCCCTGAGCAGCATCCTGCCATCACCCAGAATTATACCACAGTACGAGGACAAAATGATTGACTTCAACAATTGGCTTAGCTTCTGGTGTCATTCTAAGGGGATCCAGTATCTGTCGGTCTGGGATTACATGATCGACAGACCTTGATGCTTTGCCAGAGATGGCCTGCACCTGTCACCCTTGGGATTCCAGATACTGGCTAAAGCTTTTGCCACCCCTATAGTGCCTTTTTTAGGCAAGGTTCAAATGACAAATTCACCACCGTACCAGGTACAAGCAAGCAAAATCTACGGGTAATGCTACTCAATGCTAGAAGTCTAATCCCCAAAATGCATTCATTCGAGGCATTCCTTAAAATGTAGAACATCGACATCTGTGCAGTGACAGAGACCTGGTTCAAGGCTCCAGAGAGCACCCCTGCATTACCAGGCTATAATTCATACTGCACCTTTCGGCCACCTAACCTGGACCGAAACACTAAAGGCGGAGGTGTGTCCATACTCATTAAGGATATCCACACCTCCAGGCTAGTTGCTCAGCATAATGCATCCGAGATTATCTAAGTGCAACTAACTCTGGGCAAGACGGCAATCCAAATTGTAACTCACTACAGATCCCCCACCATGCTCCAGGATTCCCACTCCTCATTTCTTGATCAACTGGAAAATATTAGGGTACAACTCAACACCCTAATAATGGGCTATTTCAACTACCCCACCATTAGCTGGGAAAACTACTCATGTACCAACTCTTTTGCTCAACGCTTTCTGGAATTCATAAATTCCAACACCTTGGATCAACTTATCCACACCCTCACCAGGGGCAGCAGTATCCTAGACCTGGTCATTACCAACATGGACGACTGGTGTTCCACACCAGAGGTAATTTCCTCATTGGTCAGATCTGACCACAAGTTAATCACCCTAGACATCCACATCCTGCCCCCACCCCCCATTAGGGAAACCACCATAAAAAATTTCTCCAAAGCCAACTTCACACTTCTTAAGACAAAAGTGGCAAACTTCACGACACCCATGCAGACGGACAATAGAGGTACAACTGCTGAATCCTACATAAATGCACTTTATAAGTACTTACACTAGTGCATGGATCGTGCTATCCATAACAGAACCAAGATGCTATCCTCCACAACAGAAGAAAGAAACTGTTGCAAAAAAGAATAAAATCCCATGATTGGAGCAACTCCCTGGTCAGCCTCAGTAAGAAGCTGAGATCCGTCATAAAAGCCTCCAAAGCTAGTTCTGAAAACAAAATCGATACTGATTCTAAAGACAACCACAAAGCATTCTATAGCTATTCCAAGAATCTCAATGGCAACACTCAGATCTGGTCTGAGTTACAGCACAATAGCACTAAATATACAGAACCAACTGATATTGCCAACATCCTGGCAGAGAGGTTCAGTGCTAACTTTACCCCCCTCTCACCCCCTAAAGGGCCCATCTCTATACCGGAAGAATGCATTGATCCTGTAATCATGGCTGCACAGGTAAAAAACACACTCTCCAAAGCCAAGAACACAGCATCCATGGGACCCGGCAACATCCCAGGCTGAGTTCTACATGAACTACAGAATGAACTGGCACCCCACCTAAGCACCATGATCAATCATAGCCTCACCTCAGGCTTTGTGCCCACTGATTGGCACACAGTGACAGTTATCCCACTATACAAAGGGGGAAACTCCCCAGACCCTGGGAACTACTGCCCCATTAGCCAAACGAGCCTGGTTTGCAAGGCCATGGAATGTATCATCATGGAACTTTGACATTGGTAATCTCCAAACTCTGGACCCCACACAGTTCGGGTTTGTAAAAGGCAGATCATGTCTCCTAAACCTGATAGACTTCTTTAAAGCAGTCACCAAAGCTGTAGATTAGAGTAAGGTGGTTCACACAGCCTATCTAGATCTTGCCAAGGCTTTTGACACTATCCCCCACTCTGGAATTATAGATAAACTTACTAAACTAGGTATAAATCCCTATGTCACAAGATGGATTGCCAACTGGCTCACTGACAGAACCCACACTGTGAAAGTAGCAGACTCTAAATCCGACTTCAGATCAGTGACACGTGGAGTACCACAGGGTTCAGCCCTCGGTCCTCTCCTGTTTGATATCTACTTTTCTGAAGTACAGGCTAACACAAAAAGTCTCTGGCTAATGAAGTTCACAGATGACTGCAAATTAGGAGCCATAATCGAAACTCCTAATGATGTGGACTTCCTACAAAAGGGCTTCACTGAGACAGATGCTTGGTGTCAAAGCCATGGCCTCAAGCTCAGTGCCAAAAAGTGCATTGTCATCCCATTTGGTAAAAACTCTGTATCCATATAGGTGGTAGTCTACTTAACACTGAAAGTGTGACAAGAGACCTTGGGACACAGGTGGACAGTAGTCTCTCCTTTGATAATCACATCGCCACAGTAGTCAGAAAATCCTTCTATGTGACACACGTCATCACAAAAGGTTTCTCATCCAGGAAAAAAGAGGTAATTGTTCCCCTCTACTCATCACTCATTAGATCCATTATAGAGTACAATGCCCCTTTTGGTATGTACCTCACAAGATATCTACAACAACTGGAAAGGCCGCAGAAATACCTCACAAAGAAGATTACCATCCTCAAACAGATGCCCTATGCAGACCGACTCAAAAAACTCCATCTTTACTCTGTCGCATATTGCCTACTCAGAGGCGATCTCTGCCTAACATACAAAGCTATGTCAAACCCAGAGCTGTTGGACATGCTCCACTTAAAGAAATCTCAATCTCTCTGAGCACACTCTAGGGACCTAAACCTTGTCACCATAATAAATAGAACATGCTGGAGGGATAGATTCCTGTCCCAGAGACTTCCCATACTCTGGAACAAACTACCTATCTATATCAAACAAAGCTCCTCATTAGCACTCTTCAAGAAAAATCTTGATGATTGGATGGGAAATAGGAACTTCAACCCGGGGATCACCTCTGTGGCTCTGCTCAACAGGGGCACAGGAAAATAATTTTCTTGGGTGGCGAAAGCCAGGGTACCTTTATGGCAAGGCTTATATATGCCCTGGGGCCAAAAGCTTAGTACCTACCTATGAAATTGTTTTACAGTCTACAGATCCCTTAGCAAAGCCCCAGGCGTGCACTGTGACACATCTGTGTTAGATCCTGGTTCAGCTTCTAGTCAAGGAGGTAGTGTGGAACTACAGAATTAGGTGGCCAGATATTATATCATTCTATAGCCAGCACTGAAATTATTTTAGATATTAGTGAGAGATGTGATAGTGACACTCAGCACTCTGTTATTGGAACTGACAACAAAGACACTCATCTACTTCATCTTGCCTTGCTTTTATAAGTAACTTAACTACAGAACAGTAATTCTTCAGTCAGTTAGGAAAATATAGTGAGACTAGATAAATATTGTTTTTTTTCTGTATCTTTTTGAAACTTCAATATGTGTTGTTTTTTATATTTTCATGTGAATTGAAACTCTGGTGTTTATTGTAAAAATATATTCAGTATTTCATGTTTTCTATTTTATTATTTATTATTAAATATATCTATACCTTTCATTGTGGCTGGTCTTTTAGAAATAGTTTAACCTTTGAGAGTAATTGCATTTATTTAGTGACACTGTGGGCTTCATGCTCCTGAAAGTATTGCTGCTTGGTCAAACATTACCATTTGTATAAGTATTAACTTTACTGAGAGTAATGTGGTACCCTGGTAACAGCCTTAAAATAGCTTGCTGGTGGCAGTGAATCTACCTTATAGTCTGGGTGGAGGTAGCAGAGCTGTTAAATCTGTGCCAGCCTTTCCAGGTGTGTGTGTGTGTGTGTGTGTGTGTGTGTGTGTGTGTGTGTGTGTGTGTGTGTGTGTGTGTGTCAAAAAATCAAACCTCAAAGAGTGTGTGTGCCAGCTACTTGAAACAGGGACACAATGTACTGATTTCTACAGAGAGAATGGTGGACTCTTATTTGGGCCCTGGAGAGGAAGTCTAGCCCTAGATCTGTGCTTGGTGCAGAGAGCTGCATATGAAAATACTGTGTCTATCCATTTTTTGTTCTAAGTGAACATTCCCCACCAGTCAGTGGTGAGGACTATGGCTCCTTGATTACTGGCTCAGATAAGTGATTTCACACCATGCTACATGCAATGTATTAAAAAAAATGATCTTAAAGCTTACACAATGATAAACACAGATGTACTGATATTTGACCTCTGTTTAGTGCAGGCAAAAAGATATTAATTGTTCAAATAATATTATTTATATCCTCATACATTTTATATTTTTCTAAATACCTCAACAAAACCTCATTTGGAAGCCCTCAGCTGGATGAACAAAATGCCACCGATAGTATGTAAATAACTTGAATGGTTGCTGAGATACGTTATTTACAAAATATTATAAACTTAATGGTTATTGTGCTAACTTGTGACTTATAAAATCCAGTTTAAGATATAGAACCTAAAGAATATTACTGCTTTAAAAATGTTTTGTGCTGAAGAGCTTGACATTTACACTTCTTTTTTAGCTCTGATTTTTCAAGAGATATAAACATTTGTTTGAAATGTGAGGACA
Organism: Protopterus annectens; assembly: GCF_019279795.1. Lineage (NCBI taxonomy): Eukaryota > Metazoa > Chordata > Ceratodontiformes > Protopteridae > Protopterus > Protopterus annectens. Next base: position 1,135,131,214 of record NC_056730.1, read on the forward strand.
TAATCTGATTCTAACAAAAAGTTTAGGCTCTGCTCTTTGGAAGTTACAGTTGAAACTTTCAGAACTCCATTAGAGGGAATGCATTAATGCAGCTTAGATTCTCTTAGAACATCATCATCATACTCAATCCCCTCTTTCCCATTTTTTCTGCATGGGAATGTGTTGCTGCATCAATTGTCACCCCCATTTCAATTCAGTGTAATTTTCCTGCCACCTCTGTTTAGTCATGCCTGACTCTTACACGTCTTCAGTCATACAAAACGTCCATCTCTTGGATGGAGGCCCTCAGTTTTTCTTGCCTTTCTCCTGTGTCTCTGAAATCATCTTTACCAAATCATCTTCTGCTTTCTTGCACATATGTGCAAGCCAACGTAATCTGCGTCCTTTAACCTTCTCTGTAATTTTAGTTACTTTGGCTTGTGCTGTCATTTCTTTGCCTATCCAACAGTGTGCATCCTACCACCCATAGCAAGCACTTTATCTTCATCACCTGTAGATTCCTCACTTCCTCTGTCTTCATTGCCCTAGTCTCTCTACCATACAGAAGTATGTCACACAACTGTTTTCCTACTCATGTCTTTTTGGCATTCTTCTATCATGCACTGCCTCTGACACAATATGACAGCTGGCTGTAGCACCTCTGATTCTAACTTTGACCTCCTCAGTCTGACTTATTTTCTCCTCCACTACCCCTTCGGGATAGCTGAAGTTAACAACCTATTCCAATATTTTCCATTTTGTCTCAGTTTTCAACTTTGTCTGATTAAACCATTTGCTGCCATGACAACTGTCTGTCTGTACTTGGTTTTATCCTGTTTACCTTTAGTTTTGTGTTCCCATCCTAATTTATTTGTTGAATTTTCTATTTACAATTTGCTTATAATGCCACATTGTATGCATGCAGTGGTTTGTTGCTCTGTCTCCTCTAACCTTTTTCTAATACAGTCTGTCACCAATATGAACAGCAGTGGGTTCAGAGCAGAACCCAGATGCACAACTATTCCCACTGGGAACTGCTCTGTGTGATTTCAAACATTGTTCATACATTTGTCATTGTATCCTTATATGAAGCTTACATTAGTTCTTCCAACATTTTTGGGATTTCAAACCACCACAGAACTGGCAAAATCAATTTCCTTGGACCTTTTCATATGCTTTCCTATAGTCTAGGAATACCTAGTTGGACTCTTTCCTCATTTCCAGCTTCTTCTCCGCTATCTGTCTCACTGCAAACATCAAGTCAGTTGTGCTGTATCCTGATCTGAAACCAAACTGCTTAGACTCTCTTAGCAAACCTGAAATACAGTCAGGTTATCCTACTGGCTTACTCACTTACTCTTGTCACAATCCAGATGTGCTATTGCCAAGGATATATTAATTTCAAAACTGTAATATACTTTGCCATCAGTAGTACTAGGCCTTCTCGTACTATATAAGTGCTTTAAATGACTGTAATGTTGTTTTATCATTCTGACTTAACCCCTGGGAACTACAAGCAAATAATCCAAAACAGGAATCCAGGCACCTCGAAGCTGGAAATAATCCAATAATCCAAGTTATAGTTTAAAAACCTTTTAATGTGAGCGCTTTTGTTCACATAAATAAAATGAACTTCTTCAGACAAGTAAAAGGCATTCAAAAGAACATTTAAATACATTTCCTGATTCAAGACATCACAAACCCACCCTAAAAAGTCATGTGATTATCAAGTCATATGATCAAAAAATTCACATAACCTCTGGGAACAGCAGTATGTCTCTCATTGTACCACTAAATGTCTTCCTGTCTTTTGTCAAACACTGCTATCCTCCTCCTCATAAGCTTCTTAATATACAGACTAACGACATTTGATAGATGTTAATCTTCACATTACAAACTATTAATTTACCAACACCTTGTCAGATCACAAGACTAAGGAGTCTTTTTACTATGTAGACATTACATTAGCTTAACTATTTTACTGGTGAGTGTACATTCTCAAAATTAGGTTATCATACATAAAATAATCATTCAGCTAACTTTAGAAATATAGATGCCATTCCCCAATTTAGGTTCTGACTGTTGCAGCATTAATAACAGACCTCTCTTTGTAACAAGCGTGGACACTGTAGTTAGTTCTGCATGGGTGAATACCTTGTCCACCTTCACCTCATGCTAATACAGTACAGACTGCTTGATATAACTTTGTTTCCTTATCATTACTCCATGCTCACTTTCCTTCTAACCTTTTCTACAGGAGCTACTATCCTTCAATCCTCCTTCCTTCAATCCACCCTCCTTCATTATTCCTTCTACTTGGTATAATATCAAAGTTTTTTCTCTTTGCATCTATGACCTAAAAACTTGGGTTGACCCTACTGCAACTCATTTCATTTGTAGCTGATTGTGTATGTAAGTCGCATACATATCGACAGGGAAGCTTATTTATTTTTACTGTACAACACTGATATTGACTCAGGTCATTGCTGAAAATTGCCATATGTTAATCAATTTACTTGGTAAAGAAATATAAATAAATTAGTGCCTTGTTAGTTTTTTTTTTTTTTTTTTTTTATGGTTTCCACACAGTGTCTAAAACAGTCACCCTTGTGGTTTACATAGTTGGGATAGTCAGTGTTATGAGACTGAGATTTTAATTAATGTACTTAGTTTACATGTACTTAATGTAAACATATTATGCAGTCCAATACTAGTTTTGCTTGCATATAAAGCATGCATATTTTGTTTTTTTGTTTTAGTGCATCACAACAGCTGTAACTAAGCTCTGAGTATTATTCAAAGTCAACCCTAATGAGGAAAATTACATACATAGGCAGAATTGTTCTGCCAGATGATGGGATACAGATGGCTCCAAAATACAGTAGCTCTAGGTATTATAAGGTAATTAAAAAAGGTTCTATTTATGATGTTATATGGAAGAAATATGGTTATTAATAATTTTGCTAGCATGTAAATATGTTTTAAGGACTAGAATTGGAACATCAGTAACTCCAGGATATGGTTTGTCACACTGAAATTCAGTAAACTGCCTCCACGGGTAGGGTGAAAGTAGGAATGGTAGGTTTAGCAATGCTTCAGACATACAGAGGATACCATGAAACTTTTACATTATGATTTCTTTCTGGAGGTCAGATCTGTTGATGATATTCTCTTCAATGCTGCAAATATTTTTCACTTAATGGAGGTTGGCTATAGCAGTCATTTTGAAAGTGACACCTTGATTTATGGCATTGGGACAGTTGTTAATAGCTGAAAATCATGGTAGACCAGTGCTTCTTATAAACATTCTTGAAAGGTGCAGTAGTTTTGCAAGACGGTATTGCCAGGTAGGTTACATAAGTTTGGAAACACCATATTTTAAAAGGAGCATATGTTCATGTGGCTTCATAGGGAAAATGTAGAGATATACTTAATTCTACTATATGCTAATAGAGAAGATTGTACTGCTGAAATGTTATTTGAGATAATTTTGGAAGAAATGTTTTGTCTAAATCTGGAGCAAAATAAATTAATGTATTAGTGGGAAAAATAAAAGAAAAATGAGAAGGAATGATATACAGCTAGTTAAATAATGCTATTGTAAAGTGATTAGGGTAAGAGAGAATGTAAAATTTTGACTGCAGACAGTGATGTTTATAGATGATAGTTTATAAAAGAAAAAAGATGATGATGGTACAAGGAAAAAAGGGGAAGCTAGACGTAGTGTGGAAATTAAAGGAGAACATTACCAAAATGTCAAGTTTCTTTCCAAAAAAGTGATTTCCTTCTCCGTAATCTAAGATTAAAAGTTCCACATACAGAAAAAGCATAATTTTATAATTATTCCGTTAGTTGTGTGCTTGCACTTGTTTTTGTTTTATTTTTACATGAACTCTCACATTTTCTTTCTGATGTTAGTCTCAACATCTGTTACATCAAAAAGGCTAGGCAGGACTGAATAATTAGGTGAGGTCATTGTTTTAACTACAAAGTCTTTAAAACTAATGGGTTTTAAACATAAGTATTTAAAAATGCCTTACCAATTATAAATTACCACTATCGTGCCACAGATAAGTAGTGTAGCCTGGAGTGACAGTTCAGAGTCAGAACAAAAGCAAGGGGTTTCAGGCATAGTTTTATCATACATTATTAGACTTTCTGTTTCATCAAGCCATAAGAGTGTTACAAAGTAGGAAATACATTTTTATCTTACTCTCCCGATTTTCTGTCAATATTTGATTTGCATTTTTTTATACTGCATTTTCTGTAAAATTGCATGTTATCTTCCTGTGGTGTTTGTTGAAGTTGTTTTACATTTATATGCAATGTATGATTAAGGCAAGTCAGTGAGTTAATGGAAGGTAATTAACATAAATTAAACTAATTCTAACTACAGTATTAAAGTGTGAGTGCAACACAAGCCAGATCAGCCTAAGTAATAACTATTAGTTAGAGAGGTCAAATTCCTCAAATTGAATTTGGAGGAGAGAGATAACCACTGTAAATTGTCCTCTCATTAAAGGGGTGTTTTTCAGTCCCTATACAATGATATCAGGGATGAGAAAGCTTTAACTAAAATACAAATTCACTCAGCATGACAATATCCTAATATAGCGGTATAACCAATCAGAAAATAATAATAATCACTTACTTTTATACAGAGATATTAGTAATGCAGGAAAGTTCAAGATACGGTGAAAAACACATTTTTCAGGTTTCAGTTACCGTTCTCATTTAAGTAGTACATAGGTACTGAGCAACTAGACTGCTTTGAGCTAATGAGGACTGCAACATTTGATTGGATGCCATTGATCAGATGACCAGTATAATTTACAATATCACAAATGCAATCATGAAATAGTCTAAACATGCAGGCTGAAACTTATGTAAATATATTCACATACCTCATTGTATACTTCAAGCTTCATTGGTGAGGACAGCTTGTATCACCATCTATAAATTGTTTATTATAGGAACTATTACAAAGAGCCCAAAGGATATCTGTTAAAGGCAGTGCACTATACTTGCTAGAAGAAGCCAAAACATTACAGTGAGAAGAATGTAAGAAATAAAGTTAAAAGTATGGTCCTGAACGGAATGGGTTGAGGTTGGGAAAATCATTCCTATAGCATTATGTGATCAAAATCAATAGTTTGCAGCAAAGCAGAGAGTGGGGAGGTTAATGCTAAGCAAAAATGTCCACTAAGAATAGCAAGCAAAAAAAAAAAAAAAGCCAAATAACAAAAACATGTAAGAGAATAACCCTACTATTTTTCTCTGACTGCAGTAGCCTAGTGTAGATACATAAATATGTGCACTTCAAAGTATACTCCTGAATGATCTCTCAAGAAGTAACTAGTCAAGAAATGACTTCAGATTTAAAACATTATGTATAAGGCATCCACATCAATAGCAGCATCAATAGCTTTTCTGTAAATTGTAGACATACAAATTGTATAAAAGTCTAAATAGTTTTTGCAAGAAAAATGTTACAGTTAAATCTGCCTTACACTGCATCAGCGTACCAAATCTAAACATGCAGAAACCAGAAAATTCTGTTCACTATCAAACCAAATTGAATTGTTTTCTATAAGCAGCAAAACGCAGCTTGACTGTAATTAAGTTATAAGAATCTAAGAAGTTAAGAACACAATGGAAGTGAACACAAAGCTTGGTCAAATGATTCAGCTTGTACTAAGTTACACAGAGTTTAATTAATTGGATGGAATGAGGCAGATGAACACCTTCAGGTTAAAAAGAGCTAAGTCATAAATACCGCTGTAACTACTCTATCTGTTAACTCAAAGCAGTAAAGTTACTGCAATCACAGCTACTTCTTGATGTTCAAAAGTAGTGATGTTTCATATACTCATTCACTTTGCCTTGCACAGAATGCTTGCTACATATTTACATAGCAATCCCTGCAGCATAGCATGACCTTTGCCTTAAGGAGCACACTTGAAAAAGCAATGGCAACTGTAACTGCAGTTCATAAAGAAGTGATCTTAGCATATATACTTGGCATGTAAAATACTTTCTGAATATATACATCTGAAAACTATGCCTGAAACCCCTTGCTTTTGTTCTGACTCTGAACTGTCACTCCAGGCTACACTACTTATCTGTGGCACGATAGTGGTAATTTATAATTGGTAAGGCATTTTTAAATACTTATGTTTAAAACCCATTAGTTTTAAAGACTTTGTAGTTAAAACAATGACCTCACCTACTTATTCAGTCCTGCCTAGCCTTTTTGATGTAACAGATGTTGAGACTAACATCAGAAAGAAAATGTGAGAGTTCATGTAAAAATAAAACAAAAACAAGTGCAAGCACACAACTAACGGAATAATTATAAAATTATGCTTTTTCTGTATGTGGAACTTTTAATCTTAGATTACGGAGAAGGAAATCACTTTTTTGGAAAGAAACTTGACATTTTTGGTGATGTTCTCCTTTAATTTCCACACTACGTCTAGCTTCCCCTTTTTTCCTTGTACCATCATCATCTTTTTTCTTTTATAAACTATCATCTATAAATATCACTGCCTGCAGTCAAAATTTTACATTCTCTCTTACCCTAATCACTTTACAATAGCATTATTTAACAGGCTGTATATCATTCCTTCTCATTTTTCTTTTATTTTTTCCCACTAATACATTAATTTATTTTGCTCCAGATTTAGACAAAACATTTCTTCCAAAATTATCTCAAATAACATTTCAGCAGTACAATCTTCTCTATTAGCATATAATAGAATTAAGTATATCTCTACATTTTCCCTATGAAGCCACATGAACATATGCTCCTTTTAAAATATGGTGTTTCCAAACTTATGTAACCTACCTGGCAATACCGTCTTGCAAAACTACTGCACCTTTCCAAATTCTGTCCTTCCAGTATGTTTGGTATTATTTTGATAAAATAGTGCCAATAAAGGCTTACAAATAATACCAAACATACTGGAAGAACAAAATTTGGCCATTAATAGGGAAAACACTCAACTAACTTGAGTCAATAATATACCTCCAGCAACTTGTTTGCAGACAAAGTTCTACATAAGATTAATTGGCAGTGTAACATACCTGAGACCGTGCTTTTATTTCTTATCGACAGATGTGAGATGTTTGGTAATTTGACAATCAGACCCACTGTAGAATGTTCCCTAAACATTGTTTTCCCATCAGAAACATGAATAGCATTAACATGATACAGCACATTATTCGCAAATCATATATCTTCCCTGATTTTGTGCAGCTTTGTATAGTCTTGTGTTAACAAAAGAAATTGCAGTTTAGCATAACACTACTGAAAGTCTAGTATGTTACAGAAGCATGCAACATACACTGTTGCACTGGTGTAACAGAAACAAACCAATTACATGTGCTGTAATATGAGAACTGTTGTGCTGGGTACAATACTTGTGCTATAATTATTTGAAAGTGTGTGTCTCGTTAGCTACAGACATCATCTGGTACTGTGGTTCAAGTGGATGGAATAAAACTCACTCTGACCTTTTGTGTATAGCATGTGCCCAACAACAGCAGGGTCTCCGAGTATCGTCTTTAATTTGTAGGGTGTTATTCTGTGCTTGGCATGACTTCAGACTGTATTGTACAGGGTCTCCAAGTATCATCTTTCATTTGTAGGGTGTTACTTTGTGCTTTGCATGACTTCAGACTGAACTGAACAGGGTCTCCACATATGATCTTTCATTTGTAGGGTGTTACTTTGTACTTTGCATGACTTCAGACTGTACTGTACAGGGTCTCCAAATATCATCTTTCATTTGTAGAGTGTTACTCTGTGCTTTGCATGACTTCAGACTGTACTGTACAGGGTCTTCAAGTATCATCTTTCATTTGTAGGGTGTTACTCTGTGCTTTGCATGACTTCAGACTGTACTGTACAGGGTCTCCAAGTATCATCTTTCATTTGTAGGGTGTTACCCTGTGCTTTGCATGACTTCAGACTGTACTGTGCTATAAAAGAAAGCAAATAGCACAGGCTGACGCAGACAGTAACTCGCTTCTCACTAAGCAGCTTGCCTTGTAAGCATCTGGTAATTTTTTACTTGTAAACATCTGGTAGTTTTATAGCACAACTCAGCGACAAGTACGATCTGTAGATGACTTCCGTTTTCTTTGTCTTGCTGTTATGCTTGGTAGAAGGCAAAATACCTGCAATGTAAGTGTAAGCACAGCTATAGTTTTGTTATATACAGTCTTTTAATGTACCTGCTCTGGTAAGAGAAGCAATACCGGTTCGCTCAATTCCTACATAATGTTCTTCTGAAGCTGCAGATACACAAATGCCAAACGCCTTGGGATGCTTCTGGTTTGTGACTGCTGTTTGTGTTCACTGTGTCCATATGACAGTGATTAGTTACGCTGCAGTTCCTGCATCAACTAAGTTATGTATGACATGATATGGATGTAATTCATCTGCAGCTGCAGTCTTGTGGTGTGAATGGCCCACTTTGGCACTCATTTCCTTGAAGTGGTACCAAAGTTTGTCATTACTGTATTTGTAATTTGTTACATCTGGCCACAAATCAATGCCACCTTGTTTTTTTATCTGTAGATCTGTACTGTGATGAATGTCTCTCTGGGACTGTGGTTTGGGTCGTCATCTGTAGGGCTGACTAATAGGATATAAAGGCTTCTCAGAAATATTCAGTGTGACATGTCACAACAATAATTTAATCAAGTGCCATTTCATATAATGAGTCATTAAGTAAATACACTGGGGTGTACAACTGCAACAGCCCTATACCAGTGGTGGACTATGTGACATCTGTATGTTTTGTGGCACAATAAAGTAAGGAGCCATGTGCTGCTTCTGTACTGCATGCCATTGTTTTCAGCCCCTGAGCCTTGCATGTTTCTGATGTATACTTCACACATTGTTGTACTGCTGTATACAATGCTAATTCCCCAACTGTCTAATCCATTACATATACAAACAGCACATAGTGATGCATGGCTGTGCACAGTAAACAAACTGCAGAATGCATCAAAGTGCCAACTGTGCCATTTATGTGTGCACTAATGTCAAAAGGTTATAAGTAAGAAGCAGCAACTGGAATAAAAATGTTTTCCTTTCTCTGTTATTATATTATGTATAGCATTAAAGCGTGCAATTACCTATGGGGGTCTTTGGTGCTTGGTATAATATGAACACATTCTCTCTTGGAAAACGCTCTTTCTATCCAGGATTTCTGGGCCTAAACAGGAAAGAAAAAACAAGACTTATTACTGCAAAAAGCCCTTAAAAAAAAAGAACAAAACACAAACAAAAATGAACACATTAGCTGTTACTGCAGTTCAAAAGCTTACAGCTCGTACACTATGATTTATTTTATACATTCCACTCACCCAGCTCTAGCAATTCTGAAAGTCAAAATGTGTTAGTAAAATAATACTTCTGGAAATATAACAAGAATAGATAGAAAAAAAAAAAAAAAAAATATATATATATATATATATATATATATATATACATATACATATACATGGATGCACTTTAGAAGCTCAAAATACTGAAATATCGAAATTCAGTATTTCGAGCCCATAAAGTGGAATCCTGAAAACAAATAAACCTCAGAAGTGTGAAATTCAAAACCTCGCACAACGAAGATTTTTAATTAGCACTTCTGGTGGTTCACTGTGGTTGTGGATTCAAGTAAGTGCTTATTTGTTAAGGGTTTTGGGTAGGGGCTGTGGTGTGTGTTAGTGTGTTTTGTTTATGTGATGCGTGTGTGCTAGGGGAATGTAGCTTGTGTGGTGATGTTTTGTGTGGATTTGTATGTAGTGTGACCCATGAGTTTGAATATTTAAGTAGGGGGGTGTGGGGGGGTGCAGCCCCCCATGGGAGGGTGCAGGGGTGCTTGCCCCCCTGCTTTTACGTAGTAGAGTAGAGCACTAGTGTTTATGTATGGGGAGGAAGGTGTGTGTGTGTGTGTGTGTGTGTGTGTGTGTGTGTGTGTGTGTGTGTGTGTGTGTGTGTGTGTGTGTGTGTGTGGAGTAGAAGCGCTAATTCAAAATCTCCAGTGTGTGAGATTTTGAATTTCGCACTTCTGAGTTTTCGTTGTTTTCAGGTTTCGACTTTATAGCCTCGAAATACTGAATTTCGATATTTCAGTACTTTAAGGATATAAAGTGCATCCATATATATATATATATATATATATATATATATATATATATATATATATCATTTACACACACACACACACACACATATATATATATATATATATATATATATATATATATATCTATTATATATCTATAAAACATAGATTCATAGGTGTGTGCATTTGTGCAGTTGTGCAGCAAGGCATGTTGCTATTAACGTTCCGTAAATGCTAACCTGGGAAGAGTATGCCTTTAAATTTTATCACTTCCCATAAGTAGCATTCCTTTCTTGTCACTCATTTTGTGGTCTGAGTGATGTCTGCAGAGACTGAAAAATAAATATCCAGGGCAGTTTTATTGGAAGTGGATGAGTTTGTTGACTGCTGAATTATAACCAGGTTGTCAGATCTTAAATATGTAAAAAAAAAAGACATTAAGCATAGACACCCCCATCTAGCATCAAATAAACAGAAAGCTACACATAAACATTAAATGTGAATAAGAATAAAATGACTTTTGAAATTTTGAGATTGGCCATTTGATTTATGGCTAGCTAACAGTTGGAGAGTTCAGTGCATACTGTGTTGTTGAACAGAGTTCAATGATACGGATGAAGAGGAACACATGAAACAATAGGGTGTAGAACACATTACTTACATAATGAACCACAGCATCACAAGGAATATTTTGTTAAAGAAACGATTTCAGAAAACTGTACATTCAACGAGTTAAGTTTGGCGAGCTGTGAATTGCACATGTGAGTTTGGGCACAGGTATGAGTTTTGTGTATTTTTTGTGTGAATGGACAAGGTCAGAATTTATACATTCTATCTTAGTCAGTGACACTTTTTAAATCACAAACATTATAATGGTAACATGATAATATAAAATACAGTGATTATGAAATGGGAAGTCTAAATTCTTGATAGCGTTACTAAAACCGAATGTTGTGTCTTTCAGCTTATCCCGGTTAGCGGTCGCCACAGTGGAACTCCGGTCCGCTAATGTTTGGTAGTGGATTTTTACATGCCGAGTTACCAGCCCTGATGCACAACCTTCAACGAAGGCACGCCCGTTCACGCATGCCTCCACACAGAAGATGCTCTAGCTGAGAATAACTTCTTCTAATGAAAGGATTTCTTTCTTATGTTCCCTAAATATGAGAATGAGTCTTTTGCTCTGGGATATTAACTCGTTTTTCATTATGACTCATCATAGATTATTGCAATTTATCTGAATTTTCTCCATATATTAGGACTACAAACTGAAAACATATGGCAGGAGTAGATAACTATTAGCACAATAATGCCTAAAGAATGGGCGTTACAGGGAAATAATAGGACACCCAGGGATGTTGTGAGGGCAGAAGACCTCCTCTCCATCAAAGGTCTGTTACTTCCTTGTAATGACTACCCTGAAGGACAATAATGTAAATATACATATTTATATTTTATGTAAAAACAATTCCAATACCCTAACTGTAATACTGCTTAATTCTGAAGATATTTGCAACTGTCATTGTGGACCAGGGAAAAGCAGCATAAGAGCACACACACACACACACACACACACACACACACACACACACACACACACACACACACACACACACACACACACACACACACAGTAAATACTGGATTAGTTATAGCAGTAATGGAATTGGAAATTGCAGGTCAGTGCACTCATTCACTAACCAGTGTATCCTTATGTTTTCAGATTGCCCTTGAGGACCTGTGATTGTGAAAAAAATAGATTTGTTTATTTCACATGTAAGAGGGAAGTGGCAAGGAGTAGGAGTAGGGTGGCATTTGATCTCCGTGCTTAATCTGGTTGAATCATGAATGTTGGAAATAAGTATTTGACAGTGGAATCTGTAATCAGATAAAAATTATAGTTCAAATGAGGATGTCATGGCAAAGGAGGAACTCTTAAGCCTACAGGCAAAATAGCAAAGTTTTTGTTTCCTTCTACATGAAAGAAATCCATTGCTGAATTACTGTAGTTTTTATTGAATGTCTAAAGGGTAAAACAGAAAGATTAATTATGGACTGCAGCATTCTTCAAATAACCTGCAGATTATTGTCAGTTTTGGAAGTAATGTCAAACAAGCAGTTCAGCAGCAGGGCGCAATGCTTTTCAAAAATACTGTTTTGTAGCCCTTAGACATGGAACCAGTCTTTGTCTAGAGGTATAGTTAAGGCATGGAACCAGTCTTTGGAGGTATAGTTAAGGCATGGAACCAGTCTTTGTCTGGAGGTATAGTTAAGGCATGGAACCAGTCTTTATCTGGAGGTATAGTTAAGGCATGAAACCAGTCTTTGTCTGGAGGTATAGTTAAGGCATGAAACCAGTCTTTGTCTGGAGGTATAATTAAGGCATGGAACCAGTCTTTATCTGGAGGTATAGTTAAGGCACAAAACCAGTCTTTGTCTGGAGGCATAGTTAAGGCAGGGAACCAGTCTTTGTCTGGAGGTATAGTTAAGGCATGGAACCAGTCTTTGTCTGGAGGTATAGTTAAGGCATGAAACCAGTCTTTGTCTGGAGGTATAGTTAAGGCAAGGAACCGGTCTTTATCTGGAGGTATAGTTAAGGCATGGAACCAGTCTTTCTCTGGAGATATAGTTAAGGCATGGAACCAGTCTTTATCTGGGGGTATAGTTAAGGCATGAAACCAGTCTTTGTCTGGAGATATAGCTAAGGCACGGAACCAGTCTTTGTCTGCAGGTATAGTTAAGGCATGAAACCAGTCTTTGTCTGGATATATAGTTAAGGCATAGAACCAGTTTTTATCTGGAGGTATAGTTAAAGCATGGAACCAGTCTTTGTCTGGAGGTATAGTTAAGGCATGGAACCAGTCTTTGTCTGCAGGTATAGTTAAGGCATGAAACCAGTCTTTGTCTGGAGGTATAGTTAAGGCAGGGAACCAGTCTTTGTCTGGAGGTTTAGTTAAGACATGGAACCAGTCTTTGTCTGGAGGTATAGTTAAGGCATGGAACCAGTCTTTATCTGGAGGTATAGTTAAGGCATGGAACCAGTCTTTATCTGGAGGTATAGTTAAGGCATGGAATCAGTCTTTGTCTGGAGGTATAGTTAAGGCATGGAACCAGTCTTTGTCTGGAGGTATAGTTAAGGCATGGAACCAGTCTTTGTCTGGAGATATAGTTAAGGCATGGAACCAGTCTTTTGTCTGGAGATATAGTTAAGGCATGGAACCAGTCATTATCTGGAGGTATAGATAAGGCATGGAACCAGTCTTTGTCTGGAGATATAGTTGAGGCATGGAACCAGTTTTTGTCTGGAGATATAGTTAAGGCATGGAACCAGTCTTTATCTGGAGGTATAGTTAAGGCATGGAACCAGTCTTTGTCTGGAGATATAGTTAAGGCATGGAACCAGTCTTTGTCTGGAGGTATAGTTAAGGCAAGGAAACAGTCTTTATCTGGAGGCATAGTTAAGGCATGGAACCAGTCTTTATCTGGAGGTATAGTTAAGGCATGGAACCAGTCTTTATCTGGAGGTATAGTTAAAGCATTGAACCAGTCTTTATCTGGAGATATAGTTAAGGCATGGAACCAATCTTTGTCTGGAGGTATAGTTAAGGCATGGAACCAGTCTTTGTCTGGAGGTATAGTTAAGGCATGAAACCAGTCTTTGTCTGGAGGTATAGTTAAGGCATGGAACCAGTCTTTGTCTGGAGGTATAGTTAAGGCATGGAACCAGTCTTTGTCTGGAGGTATAGTTAAGGCATGGAAACAGTTTTTGTCTGGAGGTATAATTAAGGAATGGAACCAGTCTTTGTCTGGAGGTATAGTTAAGTATTTTTTTAAAGAAATGTGTTATTCTGCTGCAGTGCTTGATTCACAGCTTCTCTTTTTCTCCCTGTACTAACTACAAGCCTGTGAGTGCCATGCACTATTATTTGGGTTGTTTACATTTGGACGTATCCATGTACCCATTTGAAATGCTGTAGTGTGATTGTTGCTGTGTGCTAAGAAATGAACCGCAAACAAACATAAATGAAAGATACCAAAAATGGACTACTTCAGTATACAATGGAAGAACACAACAGAGAAAAGAAAAGAAAGAAAGAAAAAATATTTCAGAAGAAAAATAATAGAAGTAAACTGACGTTGGATAATGTGTACTTATGATTTTATTATTACTGCAGAGACACTCACAATACCAACCGATGCATGTTTAATAAAACAAAGGGAAAGCACTAACCAGTGAAACTACAGAGTTAAAAACTACTTAACAAAGAAATAAAACTGCACAAGTTACATAAACACACACACACACACACACACACACACACACACACACACACACGTATGTACACATCAACAAAACCCTAATACATTAATCTTTTTTTCGGTGGTGCAAGTCCCTGCACACTCCGCCCACCCCCACGTAGAGAGCACTCCCACAACCCCTACTAACTGACTCTGTCTCTCTCTCTCTCTCTATATATATATATATATATATACATATATATATATATATATATATATATATATCTATATATATATATATATATATATATATATATATATATATATATATATGTGCACACACACCACATACATATTCTTCTCTTTCAATGTATTTAACATTCAACTTCATATCCATCTTTATCTTCGCCTTTCTCCACCTCTCCCATGCCTTCTAGAATTCCTTTGTGGATTCAATTTCTACCACCAACACTAGCAGTCTACTCAAAAAACCTTTATGAAAAAATACTTTTGCAGATCCAGGAAGTACAATTTGCTGTCTGTGCCTCTTTCCCCCTTATCCTTGCTGTTCAGAGTGATGCAGTAGATCTCTCTGATATAATCTTGTCATTGAACCTAGCCCATGCCCCCTACTCCTAATTCTATTAGTCTAAAATGAGAACGGGTCCAGCTCACCATGTTTCTGGTCATATACCCTTTCTCCTCAATCCCAGGCAGCATTTTAGGAGAGTGCTTTTCACTGTACATCTTACAGGAGTCAGATGCCTCTCTACTAGCATGATATTCAAAACAGTAAGCAGTCCTCAAATTTTAGCCTGACCAGGTCCTGCAAAAGTGGGGGTGTTACTTCATTATTTTTGAAGCCTACTGCTGAAGGTACATCCAACTTCCATAGCTCTCATATTCTGTTCTTGATGGTCATGGTCTGGTATGGTCAACAAATCACATTGTACTCTGTTGCTGTCTGCTGTACTTCTCCCAGCTTATACTCCACACCAGGGTGTTTCAGCCCAAGTGCAATTCTTTGCATTTATTAGAACTAAATCTCAACAGACACTTTTTTGGCATATTTAGAATCCTTCCCTATCTGTCACTATTTCATCTATCATTATGATACCCAAAGCTTTTGATTTTATTGATCACTACCTCCTCTTTCATACCATCCAAGAAACTGTAGTGAGCTCCAGCACTGTCACATGGTCCCATGATTTCATAACAAATAGGTATTTCAGAATCAAGGTCAGCTCATCCCTATCACTCCTGGCACACTTTACCAAAGGAGTAGCCCAAGACTCCATGCTTGCTCCACTGTTGTCTTCAGTCTTTATTAACAAAGTATCTCCTGACCTCCTTAACCTTCCTATTATTCTTTAAACTGATGAAATGGTTATCATTTGATCCAATCCCTCAAAATCATCTATTCAAATGCATATTCAGACTGACCTCCACACAATTAATTCCTGGCTAAGCAGCTATAAGCTCCATACCCATCCCCCTCAAAACAAAAAAATATATACTTGGAACCTCACAGAAGTTGAAAAAAAACTCCTAAAAATCTCAGTTTTGCATATTTCGATGGTACATGAATAGAAACAACCACATCCTTTTAATACATAGGTTTGTGGTTGACCCACTCATTTAACTACCATAACCACATTGAAAAACACCAAGAAAAAAATCAATTTTCTTTAATTCTGGTCCTGAAAGATATCCTCCTTTCTAGAGCTGCAATAGGCTCAACTATACCCATTGCCTTGGAAAAATTCATCAGCTCTGCAGACCACTCTGATTCATTTCCAAATCCTTCCTTTTGGAACAGCAACCTCTCCTATACTAGCCATCTCCCAGGAACGTACACAGTTGAGCTACTGCTAACTACTTCCACAAGGTGTTTTACCAACTCTTGCTGCCAGACCCCATAACAAAACCATCCCTTATAACCTCCATAATGTCTCCCAATTGACCCACCCTCTCCACACACCTGCAGCCAAACTACACAGTACTGACCACTCCTTCTTCATTCTTGCCCCTAAACTCTGGCAATCCCTCTCCCTCACCATCTCTTCTTTCTTCACTTTACGATCACAACTCAAAAGACAAATCCATTAAAAATCTGCCTGCAAGTTCTTCTCCGCTGGACACATCACGTAACTCCTCCCTCACCTGCATTATTTCTACTTCTACCTTCTTCTCACCTGCCACTCATGTTCGATCTTTTCTATTAAAATTCATTCACATTCTTCTTTGTTAATAATATTTGGTCATTGTTTCAACAGTTGGCTGGATTCTATTCCCTCTGTGATTG